>NC_057813.1:363737473-363744219 GCF_018294505.1 Triticum aestivum
CCCCCGCCTCCGCGCCGCCCGCCTGCCCCGTCGCCGCAGCTCGCCGCCCGTCCTCCTCGCCGGTCGCCCGACCTGTCCTCCGCGTCCCTCCGCGCCTCCTCCGCCTCCCCGCGCCGAATTCCGGCCGGATCCGGCGAGATCCAGCCTGGATCCGCCGTCTCCGCCATCTCCCTCCTCTCCGGCCACATCTCCGACGAACTCCGGCCATCATCGAAATCCGTGCAGATATGAAGGTTGACCCCGATTTCCCTAAGTCCCGAAATAATTGCATATTTTTAGCCCCTGTTCAACGCATCATAACTGCATGCATACTACTCCGTTTCGTGCGTATAATATGTCAAAATGTTCGTTGTGAGATGCTCTACATTTCACTACATTGTGCCATGTTTGTTTGAGGCTATCTTGATGCCTGAATCATCGTTGGAAGAGTGTTATATTATGTTAATCTGCTGAAACTGTTATAACTTGGTGGTTTGTCATTTTTGTTGCATTTGATGTGTGCCTCCTATGAGCATGAGCTCTACATGTGTTTTGAACTACATCATGCCATCTTTACAGAGGTGCAATCCATGTTGCTGTTTTGCTAGGCTGAATCTGTTATTTTGTGATGCTATGTAAACCTGCTACTACAAGTCATTCTATGCATAATCTGGAGATGTTCACTAAGGATGTTTTGTTATAAATGTCATTCTCTATCCATCCAAGCCCCTGGTTGCATTTATAGCCTGTTGTAGCTTGTTGTAATCTTGCTCCAAAGTTGCTAAATAATGTTGATGCCAACCTGTTCATATTAAGTTCCGTTTTGCCATGTGGTTTGCTAATGATCCATGCACCCTATGAACTTGATCTTGCCATGCTTAGATTCATAAACATGTCTTCTTACTATTGGTTGCCTTGTCATGCCATGAATTGCTCTGTGGTGAGTGGTACGAGCTCACCAACATGCCTACTTATCGCTGTTCCTGCCATGTTTGAATCTGTCATATCATTTGCGATGTTTACATGGGTGCCATCATATTTTCTGTGCCATTTTGGCTCATGGTCAGTAAAGGACATTTGTTCTATGCATTTATTAGATTCATTCCATCCCTTTGTTTTCCATTATAAGATCCTGTAACATGTTGTTTGATAGCTCTAAACATTGCAACCTGATGTTATTTCTGCAAAGTCTGAAACTGTTATTATTTGGAATCTTTCCATGTCTTTTTGAGCATGTTCTAGTGATTTCTGGAGATAGCTCAGTGTTCATGTTTTGTCATGCTTTACCTGTACATCATGTCCATGCCTTTTGTTCTCATGTTGGGTTGCTGTAGCATGTTGTTTTGATGCTTGCAAGATGCCTATTTGATGTTATGGACAGATTGTTGTTATGACTTGTATAGAGTGTATGTGTTGAATCGTTGATCCGTTTTGAGTGTGCTCTATATGAAACTTGCTTGATTTTCCATGTAGTTTCATATTATCATGTTGCATCCTTGTTTTGAGGTGTTTGCTTGATGTTTGTATGCATTTTGCATCTATGCCATGTTTGACTTGTTTTTCTCATATCTTCTAGGCCGTAGCTCCGAACTAAATGAACTTTATATGTAACTTGACTAGAATCTCGTGTAGATCATCTTGCTGCATTTTAACTTGCTGTTTAACAACTTGAACATAAGGTTTATTCAGATCTGGAACAACTTCGAAATTTTGCATATGAGGACTTACCGGAATTGTTACATGTTGCTTCCGGCCTCATTTAAACTTGCCTTGATGTGTTGCTCTTGTTTGCATCATCTCTTGCTATGAGTAGCTTCATGTAGCCTTGTCATGCATCATGCTTGATTATGCATCATGTCTTGTATATGTGTGGTGTGTTTACCATGTTGTGTGCTTCTTCTCGGTAGTTCCTGTTTCATTGCGATCGTGAGGATTCGTTCGTCTACGCTTGGTTCATCTTCGTGGCTTCATCTTCTTCATGGACTCATCTTCGCCATGCTAGTTGCTTCGTTCTATTGCTATGCTGCGCTACCTATTATTTGCTCCTCAAGCCTCCCAAATTGCCATGTCAGCATCTAACCTTTTCATCCTTCCTAGCAAATGTTGTTTGGCTATGTTATCGCTTTTGCTTAGCCCCTCTTATAGCGTTGTTAGTTGCAGGTGAAGTTGAAGATTGCCCCATGATGGACAGGATTATGTTGGGATATCACAATATCTCTTATTTAATTAATGCATCTATATAGTTGGTAAAGGGTGGAAGACTCGGCCTTATGCCTGGTGTTTTGTTCCACTCTGGCCGCACAAGTTTCCGTCATACCGGTGTGACGTTCCCGGATTTTGCGTTCCTTACGCAGTTTGGTGATTTATGGGACCCCCTTGACAGTTCGCTTTGAATAAAACTCCTCCAGCAAGGCCCAACCTTGGTTTTACCATTTGCCTCACCTAGCCATTTTTTCCTTGGGTTTCCGGAGCCCGAGGGTCATCTTTATTTATCCCCCCGGGCCAGTTCTCGTCGTGAGTGTTGGTCCAACCTGTCAGCCGCCGGTGGTCACCAGGGGCAACACTGGGCTGGCCTATCGGAAGTTTGGATAATCCGGTGTGCCCTGAGAACGAGATATGTGCAGCTCCTATCAGGATTTGTCGGCACATTCGGGCGGCTTTGCTGGTCTTGTTTTACCATTGTCGAAATGTCTTGTAAACCGGGATTCCGAGTCTGATCGGGTCTTCCTGGGAGAAGGTATATCCTTCGTTGATCGCGAGAGCTTGTCATGGGCTAAGTTGGGACACCCCTTCAGGGTATAAACTTTCGAAAGCCGTGCCCGCGGTTATGGGTAGATGGGAATTTGTTAATGTCCGGTTGTAGATAACTTGACACCAGATACGAATTAAAACGCATTAACCGCGTGTGTAGCCGTGATGGTCTCTTTTCGGCGGAGTCCAGGAAGTGAACATGGTTTTGGGTTATGTTTGACGTAAGTAGGAGTTCAAGATGACCTCTTGATCATTACTAGTTGACGACCATTCCTTTGCTTCTCTTCTCGCTCTTATTTGCGTATGTTAGCCACCATATCATGCTTAGTCGCTGCTGCAACCTCACCACTTTACCCCTTCCTTTCCCATTAAGCTTTGCTAGTCTTGATACCCTTGGTAATGGGATTGCTGAGTCCTCGTGGCTCATAGATTACTACAACAACAATTGCAGGTACAGGTTATGCGATGATCATGACGCGAGAGCGATGCTTGCTTGCGTTGCGTTCTTCTTCTGCGTCTTCGATCAGGGGATAGGTTCCAGGTCGGCAGCCTGGGCTAGCCGGGTGGATGTCGTTTGAGTTTCTGTTTGTGTTTCATTCGTAGTCGGATGGTGCTCTTATGTAAGATGATGTTGTATTCGTGTGGCATTGTAAGCCTTTTGTATGTATCCCTATCTATTATGTAATGTTGATGTAATGATATCCACCTTGCAAAAGCGTTTTCAAGATGCGCTTCCATCCTTGGTGGGACCTTCGAGTTCCTTTAGGATAGGGTCGCATCTTGGGCATGACAAGTTGGTACCAGAGCCTTGACCGACCTTAGGAGACCCCCTTGTTTGATCATGTAGTTTGACCATTGTCGAGTCTATAAGAAAACTATTTTCGGAGTCTAGTTATATCGGAGAGTAGGAATTCTTTTTACTCCTCAACCCCTTCGTCGCTTTGGTCAGGAATCTTGATGTAGGTGTTTTGAATTACTCCTCTTCCGTTTCAAATTTTCTTTAGGATCACGGAGTTGGTTTTCCGATCGTTGGCTCTCAGCTCTTTTATCCGGTGCTTTTCTCGTCACTTTGACTCAAGCCTCTTCATCGTTGCCAAGTTCAATCCTCAGTTGTTTTCTTTTTCCCACCCACCCACCCCTTTTCATCTCGGAGTCAGAGTCCGTAATCGAGTATCTGTCCTACTCGTGTGAAGCCTTTGCTTTCTTTCAATCGGTGTTTTCTCTTCAAGATATTCGTCGGTTTTCCCCTTCCAAGTTGCCTTTGTTTTCCCGCCCTCCCACCCTTTTTCTTCCCGGAGCTTGAGTCTGTTTCGACCATCAATTTCATCCGTATGGAGCCTCTTCAGTATTTCCTCAATTATTTCAACCGGTTAATTCTGTTTTGTTTGACATTCTTCATCTCTTTTTCTTTTCCGGTGGACCCAATTCAAGTATTCGGTGTTGATCATATTCTTTTCCTTGGATCAAGTGTACTCCCTGCTCGTGTTCCTCTCGCCAGTTTATCCTTTCGGAGTGTTCAAGACATCTCAGGAGATTCGACTGTGTTCGAATTAATTCGAGGGTGTCACCTCATTCAAATATTTCAATTGTTCCAGTGCATCATCTACCTGTTCAACAATCCTTTTCAACGGTGTTTTCTTTTAGTGGGCCCTAACCCACAGGTCTTTTCCCAGGATCTTACCTGACTCTTCTAATTATTCCGGAGCCATTCCTAATTCTTTTCGAGTTTGACGTAAGAATGAATTTCATCAGTCAGATGTCATCTCCAAGATCGTTTTCACATTCTTTTCATTGTTGGCTCAACATCTTCGCTTTTCATTCTCCCGGAGTATCTCAGTAATTTTGGTGGTATTTCTCGTTGTCATTTGAAGATCAAAGAAGAGTTCCTCTTAAATATTGTCCATGCTCTCGAAGATTCGTGGTTCTAGCTTCATGTTATCCTCGCAAATTATTCCAATTGTCAGATATTCCTTTTTCTCACCTATCCGGAGTATGTCAGGAGTTGATTTCTGTTTCTTTTCACCGGAGGCCATCATTCCAGAAGAATTCTTCGTCCTCACATTTCAGCTACCGTTATCCAGTTATCCCAGTGCTTCATTCAAGTGTTCTTTAATCAGCTTATGATCTCTTTGTCCTTTTGTATCTAAATTTCCTCTAGCATTTTGTTCTTCTAATTCTTCCCAGTGATTCATTCTCTTTTGTCAGTCACTTTTGGAATTCTAACGGTGGTTTGGTCAAGATTGTTTTTCCTTGATTATCATATTAGTTCATTCATTTTTCCAATCCTACCGGTGGTTCATTGAAGACCTTTCTCAAGTTTTGCGCCATATACCCCTCAATCCTTTTTCAAGAAGAATAAGTAGTATGCAAAAACCATTGCTTGTCTTCAATTTTAATTTGATGAAGGATAAGCAAACAATAAATCTTATTCTTATTTCATCCAAGTGAGTAATCCCTTCCTTCGAAGTTTTTTCTTGATGAATAAATTCTAGTTCCAAGTGTTTTCATCTTTTCTTTTCCCAGAGTTCAAATTACTCGACCATTTTGTCGGAACCTCCATCTAAATCACCGCATGCTTTAATCTTATTCTTTCATCCTTCAATCTATCTCATCGTCCTTTTTTTGTTACCGAAGTTCTTCATGGTGGATCATCATGATTTAATTCATTCCTCAAGTGTTCATCAAGATTCTTCTCGAAGGAGCTCAAGTATCTTTTATTCTTGTATCTCGAAGTGCAATTAATTCTCCATATTCTTTTGAAGTGGAGTTTTGCATTTCTTCGTTCTTCTCAGCTGTGTAATCTTTTCCGTTTGTGGCCGGTTATCACCTTATGATCTTGAGATATTACCTATAAGACCACAACAAGCTTATTCTTTTTGTTGTTGATTTTCTCAACAACTTCGGTTAAACCTTCCTTCTAAAGATGCTTTCAATTTCATTCATGGCAAAAGTTGTCATTTTCTTCTCCGTTCTTTCATTCAACTTTTTCAATTCTTTCCGGAGGTTTTGTGTCATGTCTTCATCAAGTATAATTCCATCCTCTCAAGTTCATCTTCTATTCTTTCCATTTCAGTCAGAGTGCTGCCTAAATCCTTTCAGTCTTATCCGTTTCTTATCTCGTTCTAACCAGAGTGGTTTCATAGTCTATATGATTCCGTGAGCTTTCGATTCTCGTCATTCTCGTCGTTCCTCTCTTCTTCTCGACTGCTCTGGATTCTTTGCTTATTCTGTTGAGTTCTTGTTTCACCTCATCCCTTTTCCCTTTTGTCTCGGTCCTAAGATCTCGGGACGAGATCTCTTGTTAGTGGAGGAGTGTTGTAACGCCCCAGATTCGATGCGCCACGTGTGTGACAGTTATTCGCCGTCGTTTCCATGTCATTTGCTTGCGTGTTGCATTTTATCATGTCATCATGTGCATTGCATTGCATACATGTTCGTCTCATGCATCCGAGCATTTTCCCCGTTGTCCGTTTTGCAATCCGGCACTCCTATGTCCTCCGGCTTCCCCCTTTTGTCTCCTGTTGTGAGCGGGTGTTAAACTTTCTCGGAATGGCCCGAGGTTTGCCAAGCGGCCTTGGTATAGCACCAGTAGACCGCCCATCAAGTTTCGTGCCATTTGGAGGTCGTTTGATACTCCAACGGTTAACCGGGTAACCGTAAAAGTCTCTTTTGTCTTGCAGCCCAACACCCCTCCAAAGTGGCCCAAAACCCAGCAAACTCCCCTCCATGCTCTCGGTCATTCGATCACGATCGTGTGGGCGAAAACCACACTCCATTTGGAATCTCCTAGCTTCCTCTATCTATAAATATGCCCTCTCCCCCAAAATTCGCGGATGAAATCCATCCTAACCCTAAAAACCTTCCTCCGCGCCGCCGGACATGTCGGCCGACGGCCAGACACGTCCGTCCCGCTCCCGGCACCAATCCGAGACCACCACCTGTCCGCGCCGCCACTCATCGCCGCCGTGTCCCGCCGGGCCCAAGCGGGGCCAGCCCAGGCCCGCGTGCGCCGCCCA
>NC_057813.1:363744847-363769878 GCF_018294505.1 Triticum aestivum
GGTCGCCCGACCTCTCCTCCGCGTCCCTCCGCGCCTCCTCCGCCTCCCCGCGCCGGGATCCGGCCGGATCCGGCGAGATCCGGCCCGGATCCGCCCGTCTCCGCCATCTCCCTCCTCTCCGGCCACATCTCCGGCGAACTCCGGCCATTATCGAAATCCGTGCAGATCTGAAGGTTGACCCCGATTTGCCTAAGTCCCGAAATAATTGCATATTTTTAGCCCCTGTTCATCGCATCATAACTCCATGCTTACTGCTCCGTTTCGTGCGTATAATATGTCAAAATGTTCGCTGTGTGATGCTCTACACTTCATTCCATTGTGCCATGTTTGTTTCAGGCCATCTTGATGCCTGAATCATCGTTGCAAGAGTCCTATATGATGTTAATCTGCTGAAACTGTTATAACTTGGTGATTTGTCATTTTTGTTGCATTTGATGTGTGCCTCCTATGAGCATGAGCTCTACATGTGTTTTGAACTACATCATGCCATCTTTACAGAGGTGCAATCAATGTATTTTTGTGAGTCTTGTACTGAGTGTATAGAGCTTGTTAAGTAGGGTACTTGTTGTTGCTGTTTTGCTAGGTTGAATCTGTTATTTTGTGATGCTATGTAAACCTGCTGCTATAAGTCATTATATGCATAATCTAGAGATGTTCACTAAGGATGCTATTTTATACATGTCATTCTCTATCCATCCATGCCCCTGGTTGCATTTATAGCCTGCTGTAGCTTGTTGTAATCTTGCTCCAAAGTTACTAAATAATGTTGTTGTCAACCTGTTTACATTAAGTTCAGTTTTGCCATGTGCTTTGCTAGTGATCCATGCACCTTATGAACTTGCTCTTGCCATGCTTAGCTTCATAAACATGTCGTCTTACTGTTGGTTGCCTTTTCATGCCATGAATTGCTCTGTGGTGAGTGGTACAAGCTCACCAACATGCCTACTTATCGTTGTTCCTGCCATTTTTGAATCTGTCATATCACTTGCTATGTTTACATGGGTGCCATCATATTTTCTGTGCCCTTTTGGCTCATGGTCATTAAAGGACTTATGTTATATGCATTTAGTAGATTCATTCCATGCCTTTGTTTGCCATGATAAGATCTTGTAACATGTTGTTTGATAGCTCTAAACATTGCAACCTGATGTTATTTCTGCAAAGTCTGAAACTGTTATTATTTGCAATCTTGCCATGTCTTTTTGAGCATGTTCTAGTGATTTCTGGAGATAGCTCAGTGTTCATGTTTTGTCATGCTTTACCTGTACATCATGTACATGCCTTTTGTTCTCAGGTTGGGTTGCTGTAGCATGCTGTTTTGATGCTTGCAAGATGCCTAGTTGCTGTTATGGACAGATTGTTGTTATGACTTGTATAGAGTATGTATTGAACCGTTGCTCCGTTTTGAGTGTGCTCTATATGAAACTTGCTTGATTTTGCATGTAGTTTCATATTATCATGTTGCATCCTTGTTTTGAGGTGTTTGCTTGATGTTTGTATGCATTTTGCATCTATGCCATGTTTGACTTGTTTTGCTCATATCTTCTAGGCCGTAGCTCCGAACTAAATGAACTTTATATGTAACTTGACTAGACTCTCGTGTAGATCATCTTGGTGCATTTTAACTTGCTGTTTAACAACTTGAACATAAGGTTTATTCAGATCTGGACCAACTTCGAAATTTTGCATATGAGGACTTACCGGAATTGTTACATGTTGCTTCCGGCCTCATTTAAACTTGCCTTGATGTGTTGCTCTTGTTTGCATCATCTCTTGCCATGAGTAGCTTCATGTAGCCTTGTCATGCATCATGTTTGGTTGTTCATCATGTCTTGTATATGTGTGGTATGTTTACCATGTTGTGTGCTTCTTCTCGATAGTTCCTGTTTCGTTGCGATCGTGAGGATTCGTTCGTCTATGCTTGGTTCGTCTTCGTGGCTTCATCTTCTTCATGGACTCGTTCTTCTTCCTTGCGGGATTTCAGGCAAGATGACCGCTACCCTGGATCTCACTACTATCATTGCCATGCTAGGTGCTTCGTTCTATCGTTATGTTGCGCTACCTATTATTTGCTCCTCAAGCCTCCCAAATTGCCATGTCAGCCTCTAACCTTTTCATCCTTCCTAGCAACTGTTGTTTGGCTATGTTACCGCTTTTGCTCAGCCCCTCTTATAGCATTGTTAGTTGCAGGTGAAGTTGAAGATTGCCCCATGATGGACATGATTATGTTGGGATATCACAATATCTCTTATTTAATTAATGCATGTATATACTTGGTAAAGGGTGGAAGACTCGGCCTTATGCCTGGTGTTTTGTTCCACTCTTGCCGCCCAAGTTTCCGTCATACCGGTTTTATGTTCCCGGATTTTGCGTTCCATACGCGGTTGGGTGATTTATGGGACCCCCTTGACAGTTCGCTTTGAATAAAACTCCTCCAGCAAGGCCCAACCTTGGTTTTACCATTTGCCTCACCTAGCCCTTTTTCCCTTGGGTTTCCAGAGCCCGAGGGTCATCTTTATTTATCACACCCCAATGCCAGTGCTCGTCCTGAGTGTTGGTCCAACCTGTCAGCCGCCGGTGGTCACCAGGGGCAACTCTGGGCTAGCCTATCGGAAGTTTGGACAATCCGATGTGCCTTGAGAACGAGATATGTGCAGCTCCTATCAGGATTTGTCGGCACATTCGGGCGGATTTGCCGGTCTTGTTTAACCATTGTCGAAATGTCTTGTAAACCGGGATTCCGAGTCTGATCGGGTCTTCCTGGGAGAAGGTATATCCTTCGTTGATCGCGAGAGCTTGTCATGGGCTAAGTTGGGACACCCCGGCAGGGTATAAACTTTCTAAAGCCGTGCCCGCGGTTATGGCAGATGGGAATTTGTTAATGTCCGGTTGTAGATAACTTGACACCACATACGAATTAAAACGCATCAACCGTGTGTATAGCCATGATGGTCTCTTTTCGGCGGAGTCCGGGAAGTGAACATGGTTTTGGGTTATGTTTGACGTAAGCAGGAGTTCAGGATCACTTCTTGATCATTACTAGTTGACGACTGTTCCTTTGCTTCTCTTCTCGCTCTTATTTGCGTATGTTAGCCACCATATCATGCTTAGTCGCTGCTGCAACCTCACCACTTTACCCCTTCCTTTCCCATTAAGCTTTGCTAGTCTTGATACCCATGGTAATGGGATTGTTGAGTCCTCGTGGCTCACAGATTACTACAACAACAGTTGCAGGTACAGGTTATGCGATGATCATGATGCGAGAGCGATGCTTGCTTGCGTTGCGTTCTTCTTCTGCGTCTTCGATCAGGGGATAGGTTCCAGGTCGGCATCCTGGGCTAGCAGGGTGGATGTCGTTTGAGTTTCTGTTTGTGTTTCATTGGCAACTGCCTGTCCTGCTCCAAGCAACGCCTCTGAAGATCTCTCTCGCATCTCCAAGAAGCGTGAGAAGCCATAGAAGAAACCTGTTCAGATACACAGTCAAGAACTGACACCAGCTGCCGTTCTAAGGAAAGAATCTGAAGCCATTGATTTGTCTTAAGATGAAGAATTTGGTGAGGATGCTCTTGAGCAGCTGATCAAGAGCAAGCAAGAGGCGGAGATCTTCAATGATCGGCCCCTCTTTGATGTGAATATCTTGCACAATTTCATTGATGAATGGTTCGACAATCAAGATCGCAGCTTTGATGATCTTCAACTTCCCATTGGCATCAACGTCGCCTTCCAAGGAGCAATTGCTCCTAAGCTGGCTCTGGCCCAGCGAATTGTTGAACTGAAACACAAGATTGATTTCGAGAAGGAACAGTCCAAGAAGCATGTGGCCAAGTTGAGTGTGGCTGATGTCCAGAAATTCAAGGTGACGCTCAATGACCTCAAGGAGGCGTTTCGCAAGAAATGTGAGGAAGCCAAAGGCTCAAGAGAGCGCATGAAAACTCTTCCCGCCAAGTGTGTTCTGGCTTACAACGAAGCTGAAAAGCACAAGGCACTTGGGCGTCCTGGTATTGACCCCAAGATGGCTGCCAAGCAAAAGAAGAAGTCTGTTGTGGCCCCAACTGATGCTACACGGCGGGAAGAACCTCACATTGTCTTCCCTGCCAGCATGACAGGCTCGAATCCTAAGGTCTCGATAGTGGCTTCAGATCAGAAGAAGACCAAGGCAGCTGAAGCCGAAGCCAGAAAGCGCAAAATCAAGCGCACTACTGATGATGCACCACCCCCAAAGAAGAGAATGACTAGGAAGAAAGATCGGGCTGCTCCCAGAGAGCCCCTAGTTGTTGAACCCATTGCTTATGCTCCCCCTCCATCCGACAATCAAGAGCGTCAGTTGATTGTAACTGAGCCTGCTTCCATAGAGGCTCCTGAAGAACAAGAAGTTCCAGTCGTCGATCCCATCGTGACTGAAGACATCGGTCCTCAAGACAATGTAGACGATGATGAAGTCCTTCCCCAGATTCAGAACCCCACAGTATCATTGCTTGTTCACACGAACGACGAACTCATCAGTATTGGTCGTCCTTTGACGCCAATCACGCAGGATGCTTCATGGGCTAATCTCCCCCAACCAGCTACCCCAGTTCAAGACTCCCCAAGTACACCTCATCCTACACCAACGCAAGGTACCAGTCCAATTGTCAATGACGACAATTACATGGAGACCACACCATCACCGAAAGTGTCGCCCGTGTTTCAACGGCTTCGCAAAGGCCTGAGGCCTTCGGTCTCCATGACGACTATCACGGAAGAGGATTCACACCAATCCAGCTCAGTGGCACATCAAGTGTTTCCTGAAGACAATCCTTCTGTGACGGTT
The DNA here is from genome assembly GCF_018294505.1 of Triticum aestivum. NCBI lineage: Eukaryota > Viridiplantae > Streptophyta > Magnoliopsida > Poales > Poaceae > Triticum > Triticum aestivum. The sequence goes on from NC_057813.1 coordinate 363,749,658, forward strand.
CCTATGCCCGAAGCTAATGCTTTTGAAGAGATTCCGGCTGCAGCAGCCGATGAAAGACAAGAAGAACATGTTGGCACACCCCCCACAAATCAAGAAGTTGTTCTCGAGGAGAACGTATCTGTGCCAGACCCTCCAGCTACACAAGTGGAGGTTGAGAATACTGAGGCGGCCACCAACAACGGCACTGAAGCCAATGACGTTGTCATGGCTAAAGCCAATGTGGTGCCTCAAGCTAACATTGTGGATGAAGCCAATGCTGCACCAGCAACCAATGTGCGGCCCGACACCTCTCCTGATGCCTCTGCTCCTGTACCGCCACCAAGGCCACACACTATTGAGCATGCATTTTATCAAGTTGAACTTGTTCCAGTCAGATGCCCAATTCTGGTTCCTCCGCCTGCTCCTGGACCACAATTTGACTACCATGTGGAGCATAGGCCTCAGGTTCAGAAGCCAAAACCAAGGCTGCGAAGGTTCCCAGGTACTGCAATAGCACCATGCTCCTTCAATATCAACGGCTTCATTGCACACACCACTTTCTTCGATTCTGGCAAGAACCCATATTCCAAGCCACGAATATCATCAGATCGGTTCTGGAGCTACCAGCAGCGCAACTATTACTCATGTATTCTATACAATCAGGAGCGCATGTTTCCTCATATTCGTCTGGACACTGAAGCCATTGCTGGTCTGCCCTGCCTTGAAGAAGCCCTAGACTGCTTTCGTGATGCTAGTCTTTTGGAGTTTGTCACTGACAAGGAACTTTGGAATGAAGAGCTTCTACTGCAATTCTATGCAACCCTCCACATTCGCGGCTACAACAGGGATACAACAACATGGGTCCTTGAGTGGATGACGGGCCACATTCATCATGAAGCCAAATCCTTTGATCTCATTGAGCTTACCGGCCTCTCCACTCCAGGCGAACTATATGAACCAGGTTGTCAGCTTCACCATGATGCATTGGAGAGAATTTTTCAAAAGCCAGAGCCCAACAAAAGCTAGATGCTTAGTATGATGAAGCCACTGCCCCAGGATGCTGAGTATCCCAAGGAATTTCTTGTTGAAGACCAAGAGTATCTGCCCCACACTATCTATCACATTATTAGGTGAACTCTATGGCCCATAAAAGGGAATTCCTCCTCAGCAAAGCTTGAAGGTGCAATGAAGACATTGGTCTTCTACATTCTAAATGGAAAAAGCTTCAATGCTCAGGACTTCTTCATAAGACAGTTTGCTGCATCTGGGTCTGACATTTTTGGTCTGAAATTCTTTGCTCCTTGGAGCATGCGTCTGATCAAGCTCCACTCTGCCATTCACCATCAGCCCTCTGCTCGTAATCATCTCATATTTTTACCAGAGGTTGATATGTCCATTGAAGCCATATACCCAGAGCCTGCCAAGGAAACACTATATCTTCACAATGTGGATCGTCAGAGCTTTTCCCAACATGTTGAAGGTGTTCAAGCTACTTCTCGTGTCTATCCATTGGCCGACAACACTCGCCGTGCACGTACTGAAGCCACAGAGAGCACCATTGCTCCAAGGACACGCAAGTGATCCCGTGTGCTAAATAACCGAGAGCTTCTTGCGGCATTGCATCAGAAGCAAGACAAGCATCATTTTTGGCTCAAGTGTCAAATGCGTAGCCTCTTGGGGGATGTTAATCGCATTCGCAATCTTGCTACCAAGAATGCCTTTGTCACTCATGAAACATTTCGGAGGTCCTGGAAGAGTCTGACATTGCTAATGTTGAAGCTGATCTTCAAGACGATGGCTTCACTAAGAGATCAAAGTTCGACTCCACTCCTCCAAGGAATGTTGTTCTACGTCGAACCCCATCTCTTGAAGACTCGGAGTACTCTTCATCCGCAGCCACTATTCGCGCCAGAGTTATTGATGAAGCCGATGATGCTACCTCACCGGCTCCAACCACAACGCGTGTCGACACTGCCCCAAGTTCTTCTACACCACCAAACCTCAACAACAACCCTGCTGCTTCACCTACTCCTCATGGGAATGAGTAGCGACTATGTCTTCAAACCTTTTTGGTCCTTACTGACAAAAGGGGGAGAAGCATATGTGGATAGTCTTCAAGCGGGTCCATATGGGTGGTTGCTATACTTTTGCCTAGTGTTTACAACTCTTGTTTTTGATACATTTGGTTCTTTGAGTTGTAACACTTAAACTTGATGGTCGTCTGCTACTTTTTCTACTATTCTATGTGATGCAACGATAAATTCCGCATATGCGATGATAAATCCCGCATGAACTCATTCCGCAGACGTCCATTTTTCATTATGCATGTCATTTTTCCTATATATCTGTTCATGCATGATGAATTGTCTTCATATGGTGAAGAGGATCTCCACAAGTACAACCTGCCATGTGCATTTGCATTCCAACGCGAAACATTAATATGCACATCTTCAGGGGGAGCCTTTTTACCACTTATGAAGACAATGCCTCAATCCTTTACAATTTCACATACTTTTATCCCCGTTGAAAATATCAACCAGTTTGTCATCAATCACCAAAAAGGGGGAGATTGTAAGTGCATCTAGTGCCACCCCTAGTTAGTTTTGGAGTATTGACGACAAACCTGGTTGAGGGACTAATGTGTTTGTGAGAATTGCAGGATAACACAGGTAGTAGTCCCTCATTGATTCAGTTTACCTACCGGAGATGACCCCTAAAAATGTGTGAAGACATTAAAGACAATGGTGGTCTGTGAAGATATTCACATTGAAGACTATGACATGAGAAGACATTGAGTGAAGACTATGGAGCACGAAGACTTAGTGGTTTTGTTGTTTCCTTTTCTTCTTTGTTGAGTCATAGGAACCACCACACTGTTAAGTGGGGTCCAAGTGAACAAAGTTAGAGTGACTGAAGTGATGCTCAACCAAATCCTATGTCTTCGAGCGAAGACAATGAGAGCAAATCTTATCTAGAGTCGGATAAGTCAGCTTTACTTGTAGCCCAAGTCAAGCTGCCGTGTGTGTTTGAAATCTGACCATTGCGACACGTGTCAGTTCTTTAGTGACCCAGGGTCATTTCAGACAAATCAGGTCGGGTTGCCCAGTGGCTATAAATATCCCACCCCCTACACCATAAATTGGTGGCTGCTCAGAGAGTTAGATACGGCTTTTGTCGTTTGAGAGCAACCCACCTCCGAAGCCTTTGAGAGAGAGAATCCTTGCGAGGACAAAGCCCAAACCACCCAGAGCCCAAAGAGTGTTTGGCATCACTGAAGTATTTCTGTCCGCGTGATCTGAAGACTTGTTACACTTGAGGACTGTGAATCCTTCAGCCGGTTAGGCGTCGTGTTCTGAGCATCCAAGAGTCATTGTGGATTGCCGGTGATCGAAGTCTGTGAAGGTTTGGAAGTCTACCTTGAAGACTTACCAGAGTGATTTGGCGGGGACTAGGTGTCCTTAGCTCAAGGGGAATAAGGTGAAGAGGCGGTCTTCTAAGTTAAATCTCAGCCTCCCTAACCAGACATACAGTTGTCACAGCAACTGGAACTGGTCGAACAAACCAGTGTCTTCCTGAAGCTATTGGTTCTATCTCTCACTTCTCTTTACTTATAGTTTGTCTTCGTGAAGTCATTGCCTGCTTGCATAATCTATTTGACTTCACTGTTTGACTACTTGTCCTGATTGGCTTCATACTATCTTCCACCCTGATCCTTACTACCTAGGAGACACCACTCTCCAAAAAGTAACAAATGGTGTGTTGATGATGAACTCCTTGCTCTTGTGCTTAAAAGATAGTCTCCCCAACACTCAACTCTCTCTCACACGATTTGGATTTGGTGGAAAGAAGATTTGAGTGGAAAGCAACTTGGGGAAGGCTAGAGATCAAGATTCATATGGTAGGAATGGAATATCTTGGCCTCAACACATGAGTAGGTGGTTCTCTCTCAGAAAATGCAAGTTGGAAGTGTAGGTTCGTTCTGTTGGCTCTCTCCACGAATGAAGAGGAGGTGGAGGGGTATAGATAGCCTCCACACAAAATCTAACCGTTACACACAACTTGCCAAACTCGGTGGGACCGAATTGGTAAGCTCGGTTAGACCGATTCAGCAAATCTAGTGACTGTTAGGATTTTCGGTAGGACCGACATGCAACTCGGTAGGACCGATATGGTTAGGGTTAGGGCATAACATAATCTCGGTGAGAACGATTACACAAACTCGGTGAGACCGATTTTGGTAATAAGTTAACCAGAGAGTTGGTCAGGTAAACTCGGTGGGACCGGTTCGCTCATTTCGGTGGGACGGAAATGTTATGAAAAGGTAACAGGGAGTTTACATTGCAATCTCGGTGGGACCAATCGCTCATCTCGGTGGTACCGAAACGTTACGAAGGGAAACAAAGAGATTACAATCCCATCTCGGTGAGACCGAGATCCCTATCGATGAGACCGATTTGCCTAGGGTTTGTGGCAGTGGCTATGACATCTGAACTCGGTGGCGCCTTATAGAAATAACCAATGGGGCCGAGTTTGAAAACTTTTGGTTTAGGTCAAATGTGGATGTGGGAAAGTACTTGAGGGTTTTGGAGCATATCACTAACCACTATGAAGCAAGAACCTCATTAAGCAACACCTCATCCCTCCTTGATAGTATTGGCTTTTCCTATAGACTCAATGTGATCTTGGATCACTAAAATATAAAATGTAGAGTCTTGAGCTTTGAGCTTGAGCCAATCCTTTTGTCCTTAGTATTTTGAGGGGTCCACTTTTCTCATCCATGCCATGCCATTCATTGAGCTTTTCCTGAAATATTTATCTTGGAACAATGTTAGCTCAATGAACTATATGTTGTTAGGAATTACCAAAACCACCTAGGGATAGTTGAACTTTCACAGAGTCAAGTCAATACTTAGCGCTAAATCCACGAAAAGCATCGGTATCCATAAAAGATTTAACACAATCAAACTTAGGTGTCATACCTGACTCCTTACCATCGTCGGAACCCCAATCTTCAGAGTTGCGTTTAATTCTTTCCAATAAGTCCCATTTGAATTCAATAGTCTTCAGCATATAAGAACCAACACAGGAAGTATTGAGCATGTTGCGATCATTGGGAGAAAGACGAGCATAAATTTTTGAATAATCATTTCTCTGGAGAGCTCATGATTGGGGCATGAATATAACATTGACTTAATCCTCCCCCAAGCTTGAGCGATGCTTTCTCCTTCGCGAGGCCATAAATTATATATGTAATTATGATCACAATGAACAAGATGCATAGGATAGAACTTCTTGTGAAATTCCAACTTCAATTGTTTATAATTCCATCACATAGCCTATACCATGTCAATGCATCTCCCTCCAAAGATAAAGGGAAGACCTTTCTGTTGACAACATCATCGGGAATACCTGCAAGCTTAAATAATCCACAAACTTCATCCACAAAGATAAGGTGTAAATCGGGATGCAATGTTCCATCTCCTGCAAATGGATTAGCTAGCAGTTTCTCTATCATACCCAAAGGAATCTCAAAGTAAATATTTTCAATAGGTTCAGTAGATTGAGGAGCAACTTTTTGCTCTTCTAGTCGGGGTGAAGATACCCCGAACAAGCCCCTCAAAGGATTAGTTTCCATAGTAACAAGTGACAGAAATTTCAGCACACTATATAAATGTTTCCTTACCATGTTCCACTCACCAAAAGCACTACACTCCCCGGCAACAGCGCCAGAAAAGAGTCTTGATGACCCACAAGTGTAGGGGATCTATCATAGTCCTTTCGATTAGTAAGAGTGTCGAACCCAACGAGGGGCAGAAGGAAATGATAAGCGGTTTTCAGTAAGGTTTTTTCTGCAAGCACTGAAATTGTAGGTAACAGATAATTTTGTCATAAGATAAATTGTAACGAGGAACAAGCAATGAAAGTAAATAGAGTGCAGCAAGGTGGCACAATCCTTTTTGTAGCAAAGGATAAGCCTGGACAATTTCTTATAATGAGAAAAGAGCTCCCGAGGACACATGGGAATTATCGTCAAGCTAGTTTTCATCATGCTCATATGATTCGCGTTCGGTACTTTGATAATTTGATATGTGGGTGGACCGGTGCTTGGGTACTGCCCTTACATGGACAAGCATCCCACTTATGATTAACCCCTATTGCAAGCATCCGCAACTACAAAAGAAGTATTAAGGTAAACCTAACCACATCGTTAGACAAATGGATCCAAATCAGCCCCTTACGAAGCAACGCATAAACTAGGGTTTAAGCTTCTGTCACTCTAGCAACCCATCATCTAATTATTACTTCCCAATACCTTCCTCCATGCCCAAATAATGGTGAAGTGTCATGTAGTCGACGTTCACACAACACCACTAGAGGAAAGACAACATACATCACATCAAAATATCGAACGAATACCAAATTCACATGACTACTAATAGCAAGACTTCACCCATGTCCTCAGGAACAAATTCACATGACTACTCACAAAGCATATTCATGTTCATAATTAGAGGAGTAATAATATGCATTAAGGATCTGAACATATGATCTTCCACCAAGTAAACCAATTAGCATCAACTACAAGGAGTAATCAACACTACTAGCAACCCACAGGTACCAATTTGTGGTTTTGATACAAGATTGGATACAAAAGATGAACTAGGGTTTTGAGAGGAGATGGTGCTGGTGAAGATGTTGATGGAGATTAACCCCCTCCCAATGAGAGGATCGTTGGTGATGACGATGGTGATGATTTCTCCCTCCCGGAAGGAAGTTTCCCCAGCAGAATAGCTCTGCCGGAGCTCTAGATTGGTTCCGCCAAGGTTCCGCCTCATGGCTGCGGAGTTTCATCCCGTAAGCTTGCCCACGCTTTTTTCCAGGTTAAAAGCCTTCACATAGCAGAAGATGGACACCGGAGGGCCACCAGGGGGCCAGGAGACAGGGGGCGCGCCCAGTAGGGGTGGGCGCGCTCCCCACCCTCCTGGCCAGGGTGTGGGCCCCCTCAGGTGTTTCTTTCGCTCAATAATTCTTATAAATTCCAAAAAAAAGTTCCGTGGAGTTTCAGGATTTTTGGAGCTGTGTAGAATAGGTTTCCAATATTTGCACCTTTTCCAGCCAGAATTCCTATTGCCGGCATTCCCCCTCTTCATGGTAAACCTTGTAATTTAAGAGAGAATATCCATAAGTATTGAGATATAATGTGTAATAATAGCCCATAATGCAATAAATTTTGATATAAAAGCATGATGCAAAATGGACGTATCAGCGCGATCTCCCGAACACTGTCCGATGGCCGATCTAAGTCATGCTCGTCGTGACTGTTCGGCGCATCTGAGTCGGGCTTGAATCCGTCAAAGATCAAGTCTCCGTGGATGTCAGCGGTATAGTTCAAGCTTCCAAACCTGACCTGATGGCCAGGGCCGTAGCTATCGATCTTCTCCAGGTGGCCAAGAGAGTTGGCCCGCAGTACGAACCCGTCGAGTACGAAGATCTGTCCGGGAAGGAAAACTCCCCCCTGGACTACGCCGTTGAAGATGATTGAAGGAGCCATCAAGCCTTATCGCGATGACATAGTGGAACTCTCAATGAAAGCACCAATGTCGGTGTCAAAACCAGCGGATCTCGGGTAGGGGGCCCCGAACTGTGCGTCTAAGGCTAATGGTAATAGGAGGCAGGGGACACGATGTTTTACCCAGGTTCGGGCCCTCTCGGTGGAGGTAATACCCTACTTCCTGCTTGATCGATCTTGATGATATGAGTATTACAAGAGTTGATCTACCACGAGATCGTAGAGGCTAAACCCTAGAAGCTAGCCTATGATTATGATTGTTCTTGTCCTACGGACTAAACCCTCCGGTTTATATAGACACCGGAGGGGGCTAGGGTTACACAGACTCAGTTACAGAGAAGGAGATCTACATATCCTAATTGCCAAGCTTGCCATCCACGCAAAGGAGAGTCCCATCTGGACACGGGTCTTCAATCTTGTATCTTCATAGTCCAACAGTCCGGCCAAAGTACATAGTCCGGCTGTCCGAGGACCCCTTAATCCAAGACTCCCTCACCCCCCCCCCCGCATAGGAATAAATAAATAAATGAATTACTACATGCAAACCTGATTATTTTCATAGAAATTGGAGCACGTTCATTAAATTTTGGACATAACACACTTATAAAAAACGACCGGACCTAAACCAGTCTAAGGGCCTCTTTGATTTGCAGGATACTAAAAACACAAGAATGGGGAAAGTATGATGGTGATGAACCGAGAGGAGGAGGAAGAGGAGGAGTATCGTACATGCTAGAGACTAGACTGTAGCACATTGTTTTTTATGGCCATATCACCACATTGCTTTCTATGGACTATCGACCGCTGGTTCACTGGGCTGTCGTGGTTTGCACTCCTCCGACGTGAGTAGTAGTACTTCGCCGACATGTGGTAGAGCCAGCATCCGGGTCGATGTGTCATGCACCAGATTAGAGTGGGGAACGGAAGGGGGGAATCACCCCGGGCGTAGTGCCAGTAATTAATGACTATAGTGATTAGTTGATAACCCACAAGTATATGGGATCGCCATAGTTTCTGAGGGTAGAGTATTCAACCCAAATTTATAGATTCGACACAAGGGGAGCCAAAGAATATTTGCAAGTATTAGCAGCTGAGTTGTCAATTCAACATGAGATCAATTATCTGCAGCAAAGTGATCAGTAGCAAAGTAGTATGATAGTTTTGATAGTAGTAGCAACAACAATAGTAACATTAACAGTGATAGCATTAGTTTTGTAGCGAGTGCAATAGTAACAATAGCAGTAGTAACTTAGCAGAAATAATTTGTAGAAAAATCATAGGCATTGGATCGGTGATTTGTTGGATGATATTCATCATGAGACACTCATAACCTAGGGCGACACGACACTAGATGTAGTTCATAAATATAATGTAGGCATGTATTTCATAAATAGTCATACATGCTTATGGAGAGAACTTGCATGACATCACTACTAGGGAAAACCCTAGCATAGCGCTGGTTTTGTGCTCACTAGTAGCGCGGGTAGGCACGCTACTAATAAGGCGCTACAGCTATTGCTTAGCAGTAACGCGTGCCCGCACGCGCTACTGCTAGGACAAATAGCTGCAGCATTTGTTCAGTACCACGCTACTGCTAAGGTAACTACTTGCAGCGTGTTTTCTGTCCATCGCTACTAGTATTTTTTTAGTGTATTTATGCGCCATCGTACAAATATTGGTACAATACCAGTTATGAGGTTTACATCATTATGTCCATAACAGTGTGTCAAATGAAGGTGGATTAGGTTCAAGTGGAGGCAATATGTGGTGCATGTCAAAAGTATACTACTAATCCAAACTTGATCTAGTTTGGACTAGTAGTACTTTCGATGTGCACCACATGTTGCCTCCACTTGAATCTAATCCGCCAGCACAAGCTATTTAATCATCATCATAGTCATTACCACCAATAGTATTAATTTAATCACCACTAACACTAGCTAATAATAATCATCATAGTCATTACCACCAACACTAGCTATTTTATCATCATAGTAATAATGTAGCACATCATCATCCTCAAACTCATTTCTAGCTAGCTAATCACTCCTGCTGCTCTCTCTCTTAGGTAAAATAACATAAAACATGTATAGCTCTCCTCCTTGATCAAGCTGGAGCATGTAGATGAACCTGTCTCCTAATCGTGGGTAGCACATCTGTTTGCTGCCCCCTAGTACTTCTCTACGCTCCCCCATCACATATTTGGTCCAGTCTTGCACTATTAAGCATCCATCGCTAATCTTGAATGCACTAAAGTAATCTGTAGGATATCTTGGCCGTAAGCTGATAATACTCATGGTACCTTTAGTCTCGATCCCATAAGGCACAACATTCATCGGGAGTCCCTGTTGAAGAACATCGTATGGTAACATACTTAGCAATGAAGTTTAGCTTCAAAAATAATGTATGGAAAAGATGCACTGATGAGAAATAGTAAAAATCTTACCATCCTTCCTAAATAGATGTGACCGTAGTTCATTACGAACACTATTGGTCGCACATTTTCAGTATTAACATTTCTAAATGCAGGAAGAAAATTTGTTTTGACAGTATCAAGATCCTCAAGCCATGAAACATAATGACTGAGCTCCTCGCAGTTGAGTTCATCCCCAGGACAGTATACAGTCCTGTCTACCAAGCGCTGGACATGTTTGCTTGCACCAAAATAAGCTGACAATACAAATTAGTTGTCAACTATTTTTGAATAAACAATATCAAAGACATAAATATGGTTGAGAAACTAACATAATGGCATAACTGGAGGCGTCTGCACATCGACCCAGATGTCGGTATTACCTTCAATATCATCTTCCGGACAAATATCAAAGGTCATAACCATATAAGGCTCAAATGCATAAGTCTTGCATAGTGCTCGCCATGTTTTGCATCCAAAATAGGTGTAGTCATCTGACTTGTACAATTTTGCATGGGAAATATAACCATGCTCGGTCTTCAAGTAAACTTTCTTTTCCTCCATACTATGACTGAAACCTATCTTATCCAATACAAAAACTCTTGCATGGTAGGGGATACGCAAGTAGAATAGTAAAAAATATAAGTTGAAGCAAATGAAGCAAATGTCATGCTTAATTACGAAAAAAGACTTGTCGTTGTGACTTACTGTATCCACTTCGAAGTTCTCCTCCAGCTTGATGCTGAAGCGCCTATCATCATCTAGGAAGATTCCATCGCACAGGCCGCGCTCGTCTTCGCAGTATTTGCAAATACCAAAATCCTTTTCGTTGTCAGACATTTCCTATGTTCATAGTTAAAATATTAATTGAAACTCGATCGAAGACAACTACCAAGATACTCAACACACAAATCCAGGGCACTCGATATTTCCTACATATTCTGGCACAAGTCATGCCAAAATTCACGGAAAAATCTGGCATGACCTTTGCTAAAATAGGACATATCGAGCGCCTGAAATTTGCCGGAACGGAAATGAATCAACACTCCGGCAAAACATAGGCCACTCGGAGGTGTAACCTGCAAACATGACCGGCCACTTGGATATTGAGCAACACAAGATATAAATTTCAAAATATCTTATAGGACTCAAATTAGCATGCATTCAATAAGCAAAAGTAAATCATCTCATGCGTCCGTACATCGTCGAATATTATCACTAATACATCACGAATAGTGTCATACATATAACATCACTAATACAACTAAAACCCTAGGACACGACGGGTATCGGCGCGGGCGGTGGACACCCACAGAGAAGGAACCATCACGGGATCATAGCTCCAGTGAGATCCCCGGAGAACCTGCCAGGTATTGGAGAACGGCCTGTGCTCCAACGCAAACAAGTAGCGACGAACGTGTGCGTCCTCCTCACTGACACGGTGACGCACCACCTCCGTGGAGTCCTCGAACCTCTGGATCGTCACTGGCCCACGCGACTGCCACCAAAGAAGGTTCGGGTCAACAACAGGCTGGCTCCTCACCAACCTGCGCCCCCCGGTAGGTAGCGCCTCCCAGTACCACCCCAGCGAAGCCCAGTCCAGGACATGGCCGATCTGGTCAAGCAGGTGTCATCCTCCGCCGACTCGACGACGAGGATGCGGGATAGGCATCGTCCACGTCGAGGCGGGAAAAATTGCTTTAACTAAAAAATAGAAACAAGTTCTTAGTAACTAGTTCTATTAATTCAACTAGTTCTTACTAAAAATAAACTTACTATAAATAAAAATATTCTAGTACCTAATTAGTACCTAGTTCTTACTAACTAATTAGTACCTAGGAACTACTGCCCTAATTACCATCTAATTTGATGAACCTATAGGGGTGGAAAGTGGTAGCGGATATTTCAATTATCCAACTATAAAGTGAAATAAGTGGTCAAATTTTACTCGTTTTATGATTCATCTTAGAAATTTGATTCGTTTTCACCCTTACATGAACCCTAACTCATTTGAGCCGCATCCGCATCCGATTTGTTTCCGCTCTTACATGAACCCTAACTAATTTGATGCAACTAAAATATAAAGAAACCCTAGGCAGAGGTAGGGGAGAGGGAGGAGCGGGCGTGCTCACCTCGGGTGCCTGCAACGAGGGAGGGGCAGGGCGGCGTCGAGGTCGGGGTCGGGGCTCGGGCGCTTGGCGGATGGCGGCCGGCGCCGAGGTCGGGGTCGGGGCGGCGTCCGGGGCAGCGTTGAGGTCGGGGGCAGGGGCGGCGTTGAATCTGGGGTCGGGACGGCGTAGAGGGTGCGGAGAGCGCGCGGCGGCCGATGGGCGACGGCGGCGGCCGACAGGCGACGGCGGCGGCGAGAGTGGAGAGAGTTGGATTTGGGGGAAGTGGCCGCGTGGGGAAGGACGAACCCCGTGGTTAAGTCAGAAGTAGCAGTAGCGCGTTCCAGGAAAAGCGCTGCTGCTATCCTAGCTACAGCGCGTTCTGTGATACACGCTACTGCTACTCCTTTCTCTTTTTCCCCTTTTCATTTAGTTTTCTTCACATTTTATTCGTTTCCTTTCACCTTATTCTATTTCTTTCATTTTCAATTACCTTTCCATTTTTTTCCATTTAATTTTATAACCTTTAGCAGCAGCGAGTTTATATTAAAACGCGCTGCTACAAACAAAGTAGCGGTAGCGCGGTTTGTCATAGATCACTACTACTATGTGTAGCCTATCGGCTAAGCCATGGGAATTTTAGTAGTAACGTGTTTAAAGCAAGACGCCCTACTGCTAGATCTTTATCTGCAGCGTGGTTTCCTCACGCGCGCTACTGCTAATTAGCACCAGCGTGCTTTTTTGACCCACGCTACTACTAAAGTTCTATGTATAAGGTTTTCCCTAGTAGTGCATCTTTTGTCCTACCCTCCTGTGGCAGTGGGGTCCTATTGGAATGTAAGGGATATTAAGGCCTCCTTTTAATAGAGAACTAGAACAAAGCATTAGCACATGATGAATACATGAACTCCTCAAACTACGGTCATCACCGGGAGTGATCCCGACTATTGTCACTCCAGGGTTGCAGGATCATAACACGTAGTAGGTGACTATAGCTTGCAAGATCGGATCTAGAACATGGATATAATGGTGATAATATAAAGAGTTCAGATCAGAAATCATGGCACCCAGGCCCAAAGTGACAAGCATTAAGCATGGCAAAGTCATAGCAACATCAATCTCAGAACATAATGGATACTAGGGATCAAGCCCTAACAAAACTAACTCGATTACATGATGAATCTCATCCAACTCCTCACCGACCAGCGAGCCCATGAAGGAATTACTAACTCCTGGTGGGGAGCTGTGACGCCCCGAGACCGATGCTCCAGAATACTTCCAGCTATTCTGAGTTTTGTCATGTGATTTCTTTTGTTCGTTGCATTCTTCTTAGCATCATTTGCATTGCATCATGTCATCATGCCATCATGTCATTTAATTTTAAAAACTCATCTAAATAAAATTGTATGGATCTTCGGTCCATTTAAATCGAGTGATATTCACAAGGGTGATTTCTCTTTATAACATATCCTCCCAATATTAGGGAGCTATAATAAATATTCCATTTATTTGGCAGCCACCGCAATAAACTTGCATTATATATCCCGCTCGTTTCAAAACTATTTTGCATCCATGATCTTTTCTTCGCATGGACCATTTCAAGTTGTTGCACTTTGGCAATATGCCAAGTGGCTACTTGTTAATTTTGAGCTCAATTAGAAAATATTTGAACCCTCAAATATTTTATTTTCTCTTCCTCATCCTCTCCATCTCTTTCATTTCTGAATAGTGGAGATAAGTTCAACAATCTCCAACTGGGCCGGCCTCTTCCTTCCTTCTTCCCGGCCCACTTCTTTTGCTAAAGCCTAGGCCCATCCGCCCCCTATCTAACCCGAGCGAGCATCTGCCCGATCCTCATCTCCCATTGATCCCTCACCTTGTTCCCCCTCTGCCGCCACCCACACGCACGCACGCATCAAGCCAGGGAGAGGAGCCCCTAGCTCCCACGATCGATCCCCATCTCTCGATCCCTTCCTCCCTCTTGTGTGCCACCAAAGAGAGAGAGAGAACAACAGCGCCGGGCCTGATTCCCTCGACCCGGCTCGCCCTTGATGTCCCCTTCGCCGGAGCCCTTCCTCCGCCTTTGCTCTGGCGACTCCTCCGACCACCTTGCCGCCCCGTCACCGCTCCATTCTCTGCCATCCCCCTCTTCATCAACTGCCAGGAGCACCGCCGCCTCTCTTCATCGCCACCAGGAGGATCTCCTAGCGCCATGGTCTCCCCGAGCTCCACCACGCCGTTCATCTCTTCCACTTGCGGATCCAAGTCCCACGCTGGCCTCGCCATTCAGATCCGCGCCAAGCTTTGGCGACCTCTATACCTGGGCGCTCCTCCCTGTCTTCTCGGCCTTCTCCGCGTCCCCTGGCTGCCTCTGTCTGCATCGAGCAGCAGCAGCTCGTCGCTCAATGCCATGCCACCCGCGCCCTCAAGCTCCTACACCAGCCTCGCCTTCCTGCGCCACCTTGCCTTGGTCGTTTGACCCCAAGCCACCACCTCGCACTGCGGTCTTCATGCGCCAAATATGCCAAGACCCTTCCGTGGATGTGTCAAGTACCCATGCCGCATCTACGAAATCACTAAGAACGTGTACCACGACTACCAGTGTTTTTGAAGACTGCCAAGTACCACTTTGTCAGACACTCGAACAACTACCACACCGGAATGCCAAGTACATGGATATGCCAAGTTCCGCTCCGAATGTGTACGACTACACCCGGTGATGTGACAAGTACCCCGACAACGTGTACATCTACACCTCCAAGACCGGGCCGACAAGTACCCCGATGTCGTGTGTACCACTACCGTTACCCCGTAGGTGTTGGATTCTTAAAGTACCTCTCTTAAAATGAACGTGTACCACTACTTCCACTACGACCGTTCCAAGAACGTCTACTTCCTCTATGCCGCTTTGAACTCGATCCACTTCGAAAATGCACGCTTCAAAGGTATAACCAATGAGACGATCACCCATGGACCGAGTGCATGTGTGTTGTATGAGGTGCTCGTCTTTGCACCATGTCAGAGTTGTCATTGCAAGTTCCTCCTCGTTTTCCATGCCGTCGATCCGTGGGACACCCGGTAGCGGGATCACTCCCCATCATATTTTGCATGTCATGCTCACGCCCACACTTTCTTTTGTACCGGTATCTCAACGAGTTGCCGGATCATCAAAATGTTGTCGTGGCACCATTTTCATTGTCGTTGCCGTGGCACCCCTTTTGTTCCGCCATGGTGACCAAAATCTTCATAACATGCTCATGTCGATATTTTCATAAAATTGCATAAAACTTTCATATGTCATGCGCATCATGATAACAACATTTAAAATGTTTAAAATTGTGTCTGCATTGAATTGCTAAATGACATGTGGGGATTTACCGGAATTGTTGTTTCTTGTTTCCGGCCTCACTTAAACTTGCCTAAATAGTTAGTTTATTTATGTTTCACCTCTTGCCATGTTTAACAACATTTAATATTGTTGTGTACCTAAACGAGACCGAACTAAATAACTCAAATGTGGTGTTTCATCAATATGCAACTCGTTGCATATTGAGCTCCACTGAACTTGAAGTATTGTTTGTTGCACTTTGCCATGCCATGCCTCATTAAACCGGATATGCATCATACTTGGTTGTGCATCGTGCCATGTTTATGTGATGGTTGTTTACCATTTTGTTTTCTTCTTTCAGGTTGTGCTTCTTCTCGATAGTTCCTGTTTCATTGCGATCGTGAGGATTCGTTCAACTATGCTTGGTTCGTCTTCGCCCGTTCGTCTTCTTCACGGACTCGTTCTTCTTCCTAGCGGAATTTCAGGCAAGATGACCGTTACCCTGGATCTCACTACTATCATTGCTATGCTAGTTGTCTTGATGCTATCGCTATGTCGCGCTTCCTACCACTTGTTTATCAAGCCTCCCAAATTGCCATGACATCCTCTAACATGTTTCACCCTTCCTAGCAAACCATTGTTTGGCTATGTTACCGCTTTGCTCAACCCCTCTTATAGCGTTGCTAGTTGAAGGTGCAGTTGCAGGTTGTTCCATGTTGGAACTTGGATATCATGGATATCTTGGGATATCACAACATCTCTTACTTAATTAATACATCTATATACTTGGTAAAGGGTGGAAGGCTTGGCCTTATGCCTGGTGTTTTGTTCCACTCTTGCCGCCCTAGTTTCCGTCATACTGGTGTTATGTTCCTTGATTTTGTGTCCCTAACACTGTGAGGGGTATGGACCCTCTTGACAAATCACTTTGAATAAAACTCTTCCAGCAAGGCCCAACCTTGGTTTTAAAATTTGCCTACCTACCACCTATACCTTTCCCTTGGGTTCTGCAGACTCAAGGGTCATCTTTATTTAACCCCCCCCCCCCGGGCCAGTGCTCCTCTGAGTGTTGGACCGAACCGAGTAGACTGCGGGGCCACCTCTGGGAAACTTGAGGGTTGGTTTTACTTGTACGAGATATGTGCAGCTCCTATCGGGATTTGTCGGCATAGTCGGGCGGTCTTGCTGGTCTTGTTTTACCATTTTCGAAATGTCTTGTAACCGGGATTCCGAGACTTATCGGGTCTTTCCGGGACAAGGAATATCCTTCGTTGATCATGAGAGCTTGTGATGGGATAAGTTGGGACACCCCTACAGGGTATAAACTTTCGAGAGACGTGCCCGCGGTTATGTGGCAGATGGGAATTTGTTAATATCCGGTTCTAGAGAACTTGACACAAGATTCGAATTAAAATACCCAACCGCGTGTGTAATCGTGATGGTCTCCTTTCGAGTGGGTCGAGAATAGAACACGGTGGTGTTATGTTTGAACGTAAGTAGTTCAGGATCAATTCTTGATCATTACTAGTTTGGCGACCGTTTGCGTAGCTTCTCATCTCATTCTCGTATTCGTAAGTTAGCAACCATACATTGCTTAGTTGCTGCTGCAACCTCACCACTTATCTATTCCATACCCATTTAAGCTTTGCTAGTACTGATACCCATGGTAATGGGATTGCTGAGTCCTCATGGCTCACATATTACTACAATAATAGTTACAAGTACAGGTAATGTGATGATGATGACGTGAGAGCGATGCTTGCTTGTTTTGAGTTATTCTTCTGCTACAACGTTCAGGGGATAGGTTCCTGGTCGGCAGCCTAGGCTAGCGGGGTGGATGTTGTTTGAGTTTCTGTTTGTGTTTCATTCGTAGTCGGATGTTGCTCTTATGTATGAGGTTGTTGTATTCATGTGTCATTGTATGCCTTTTGTATGTATCCCCAACTATTATTTAATGGTACGATGTAATGATATCCACCTTGCAAAAGCGTCTCCAATATGCACTTCTATCCTTGGTGGGACCTTCGAGTTCCTTTAGGATAGGGTCACATTTTGTGCATTACAAGTTGGTATCAGAGCCTCGACCGACCATAGTAGCCCCCTTGAGTGTTTGTAGCATGGCCGTTGTCGAGTCTAGACGAAAACTATTTCTGAGTCTAGTTATATCGGAGAGTAGGAATTATTTTTACTCCTTTGCTCCTTCGTCGCTCTAGTGAGGAATCTTGGCGTAGGTGTTTTGAATTACTCCTCTTCCCCTTCAAATTTTCTTTAGGTTCACGCAGTTGGTTTTTCGATCGTTGGTTCTCAGCTCTTTCCACCCTGGTGCATTTATCGTCAAGTTGATTCGATCTCCTTCGTATTTGCCAAGATCAATCCTCAGCTCTTTCTCGGACGGGGAAGCAACGTCGTCTGAAGAGACACAATGTCGTCCTCAGTTGTTTTCCCCACCCGCCCAGCCTTTTTCTTCTCGGAGCCAGAGTCTGTAATCGAGTATCCATCCTCATTTATTTAAACCGTTGTTTTTTCTCTTCATGTTATTTGTCAGTTCCCTGTTCCTAGTTACCTTTGTTTTTCCCGCCCTCCCACCCCTCTTCTTCCCGGAGCCTGAGTCTCTTTCGAGCATCAATTCCATTCGTGCGGAGCCTCTTCAGTTTTCCCTCAATTATTAGAACCAGTGAATTCTCGTTCCGCTCGACATTCTTCATCACTTTTTGTTTTCCGGTGGACTCAATTCAATTTTTTTGGGTTGGTCATATTCTTTTCCTTGGATCAAGTGTTCCCCTTGCTCGTTCGCCTCTCGCCATTTAATCGTTCCGGAGTGCGGAAGACATCTCAGGAGATTTGTCTGTGTTCTAATTCATTCGAGGTTATCACCTCATTCAAGTCGTTCAGGTGCATCATCCATTCCACAATACTTTTCAATGGTGTTTTCTCTTCGACGGGCCCTACCCACATATTTATTCCCAGGATCTTACATGAATCTTCTAATTATTCTGGAGTTATTCTCAAATTATTTTCAAAGTGTGATGTAAGAATGGATTCCATCAGTCACATGCCTTCTCTAATGTTGTTGTGATATTCTTTTCAACTTTGGTTCAACCCTTCCTCTTTTCATTCTTCTGGACTGTCTCAACAATTTTGGTGGTGTTTCTCATCGTCAACCTCAGCATTGGAAGACCGAACAAGAGTTTCTCCTAAATCTTGTTCGTTCTCTCAAAGATTCGTGGTTCTAGCTTCATGTTATCCTCTCGAATTATTCCTTTTGTCAAAAATTCTTTCCTTGCCCATACGGAGTATTTCATAAATTGTTTTCTGTTTTGTTTCACTGGAGGCCATCATTCTAGAAGAATTCTTCGTCCTCACAATCCAGCTATCGTTATCCAATTATGCTGGCCCATCTATCATGTATTCTTTAATCAGCTCGTTATCTCTTCATTCTTTTGCATCTAAATCCCCTCAAGCATATTTGTTCTTCTAATTCGTCCCGGTGATTCATTATCTTTCATTAGTCATTTTTGAATTCTTATGGTGGTTCCTTCAGCATTCCTCTTCCGCTGTTTATCATACCAATTCATTCGTCCTTTGCAATCCTACCGATGGTTCATGAAGACCTTCTCAAGTTGCGCTATGTCACTCCTCAATCCTTTCTACGAGTATAAGTAGTATGCCCAATCCGTTGCTTGTCATCAATTTAAATTGGTGAAGGATACGCATAACATAATCCTTATTCTTGTTTCATCGAAGTGTTTACTTCTTTTCTACCGGAGTTTGTCCGTGACATCAACTTCTCAGTTATATGTCGTTCATCTTTCTTCTGGAGTTCCAAGTTTCCCGCATTATCTTATCGTGAAGCTTCATCTAAATCATCACAAGGCTTCACCTTGTGTTCTCGACTTCTCTTTCTTTTTTATCATCCTTTTATTATCGGAGTTCTTCATGGATGCTCTACATGGTGGTTAGCTAAAGATTTAACTCATTATCGAAGTGTTTTTCAAGATTGTTCTTGGAAAACCTCAAGTATTCTTCATCTCGCATTCCAAAGTGCAATTCCTTCTACCTTATCTTTGTAGATGGCGTTATATCATTCTTGAAAATTTTCATTCATGTTTCGTGATCCACATGTTGCCAAGAATGAGGTATTTTAAATCCATTAATCTCTTCGTTTGAGTTATCTTGTGTCAGATTTCACCTAAAGCCTTCGCTGAGGAATGTTGCTATTGTGGTGCTTATCAATGATCCAACTTATCTTATTATGACCATTGCGCCGAGGCTTGAGGATGCCTCTTTGTGTATCCTTCTTGCTGTCTTTGACCGTAGTGGTGTGTGGACGTCGGGTTGTGTGCCTTTGGTTCTCCTGCTTAGGTTGAGGTAGCCGGTTGTGCCTCATATGCCCTTCGTTAGGTCGGTCGAATCCATACTTTTCGGTGGCCAGGATCTTGGTCCGCCTATCCGCTAGCAAATTTTGGTCAGCTTTAAGCTGCTCTTGCTTCCTTTGCAGACTCCTTTCCGTGGCTATGAGCCGTCGCTTAAAGCAAACTTTTTCCACTGGGTCTTCAGGCACGCCGAATTCGTCATTGCCGAGGCTTACCTCGTCTTCGGAGGGGGGTGTATAGTTGTCCCTCTCCAAGTATGCCACCATGGCCGGTCCGGCCTGCTTGAAGGTAGGCTGGTCAGGGCTGTGTTCCTCTTCGGCACTATCCAGATCATCTCTAGGGCCGGTATTGATGTGGCGGGGCTTGGAGCGGTGCCGAAGACGCCCATGTTTTGTTTTTCCTCCCGAGGGGTTATCCTCCGCTGCCTCATCGCCATTGGTTTCCTTTGGA
>NC_057813.1:363770273-363786631 GCF_018294505.1 Triticum aestivum
AGCGGTAAACTCCATTACCGGAGCCCAACCTGGATTGGCTGGCTTGAAGGTGTGGGGACCGGAACCAACAACCAGAGGCAAGTCCAGGGGCCCGGGGTTACAGGCCTCCACAGAGGTGAGACCTGTGTTCAGCTCCAACGCCGATGAGTGTGCGGCATGCAGGGAGGGGTCCACCCCTCCGTCCTTGGGCAACGCGACCTGCTCCGGATTTAGATCTGGGGCTACTGCAGGGATGATATCCCGAACATTGTCCGACAGCAGGTCTAGGCCGTGCTCATCATGACTGTCCGGCGCTCCTGGCACGGGCCCGAATCCGTCGAAGATCAAGTCTCCGCGAATATCCGCCGTATAGTTCAAGCTTCCGAACCTGACCTAGTGGCCAGGGGCGTAGCTGTCGATCTGCTCCAAATGGCCAAGCGAATTGGCCCGCAGTGCGAAGCCACCGAACACAAAGATCTGTCTGGGGAGAAAATTCTCGCCCTAGACGGTGTTGTTGGCGATTGAAGACGCCATCAAGCCTCAAAGCGACGACATAGAGGAACTCTCAATGCAAGCACCAAAGTCGGTGTCAAAACCGGAAGATCTCGGGTAGGGGGTCCCGATCTGCGCGTCTTAGGCTGATGGTAACAGGAAGCAAGGGACACATTGTTTACCCAGGTTCGGGCCCTCTCGATGGAGGTAAAACCCTACTTCCTGATTCATTAATATTGAAGATATGAGTAGGTGAAGAGTAGATCTACCACGAGATCATAGAGGCTAAACCCTAAGAGCTAGCCTATGATGGTATGATTGTCATTGTGATCGGCCTTCTAAAGACCATCCTCTCTGATTTATATAGAGACCGGAGAGGGCTAGGGTTTACATGGAGTCGGTTACAAGGAAGGAAATATAATATCCGGATCGCCAATCTTGTCTTACACGCAAAGGAGAGTCCCATCCGGACACGGGCCGAAGTCTTGAGTCTTGTGTCTTCACGCTTCAATAGTCCGGACGATGTATATAGTCCGGCTGTCCAGATACCCCCTAATCCAGGACTCCCTCAGGCACACCCGAGCTTTCTCTACGCAGGGTAAACAGGAGGGGGCGAAGGATCAATCGGACATGTCGCTCACCGCATCCTCTTGAGCACCTCCGGAGGCGTCGCTGGCACCGTCGTCGTTGTCACTGGCCTCACCCATGCCGTCGTTGGCACCATCTTCACCGCCATCCACCACGTCACCTTCATCAGTAGTGACAACCACCCCGTCAACGTCAGAGGTGAAGGCTCGGACAAGTGCATCCACATTGTCCTCCAGCCATCACTCTAGGTCGTCTCGGATGGCCTCGGGCATAAGGGCGATGGCGGCATCGAAGTCGAAGAGGGGGTCGATGTTCTGGAGATGACTAAAGATGCGGGAGAATGCCCGTGCGAGAAAGCCGCGGCTCCGTTCCTCTACCAGCTGGCGAGACCTCTCAAAGCGGCTCTCCAGATGCCTCACCACGTCAGTGAAGAATCGGAGATCGTCGGCGTAGTTGGTCACATGCGGCTCCTCAGCGGCTGCCATGCAGATGTTGCCCAAGGCCGTGTTGGCCCTTTCCATGAGTGTTTGGAGCATGGAGCCATGCATGTGCTCCAGCGTCTGTTGCTGGCGAATCTCATCCTCGTTCCGCTGCTCAACAGCCTCGGCATCATCGACCCGCTGTTGAAGAAGAAACAACTTGGTTCGGGAGGAGGCCAGCTCAGCCTGCGCCGTGCCTAGGGCGGCTACAGTGGCCTCAGCTCGCTGCATGGCTTCGGTCAGCCTGGTTCTGAGAGCAGCAGTCCTGCCTGCGGCCTCGGCCTTGATCAGCTCCAGCCGCTCTTCACATTTGCGCTCAAGACCCGCGCGAGCTTCGGCCATGCGACGGTCGATCTCTTCTTGGATCCGGATCTCCCGCGCACGAACATCGTCCTCCGCCTGGGTGACAAGGCGCTCCCTCATCTCCAACTGCTCAAGATCGAGGTTGCGCTCGACAGCCTCCAGTGTCAGCGCTTCCTCGCGCCTCCGGAGCTCCTCCTCTTCGGCGGGCGCCCCTTTCAGCGACGCAAGTGCAGCTCGACGCAACTCCACTTGCTGCTCCAGAGAATTGCACCTGTCTTGGAGCTCCCACACGCGCTCCTCCGCAGCTTCGCGTCACCGATCTGCCTCCTGAGCCTCCTCTATGGCTCGGGAGCAGGCCTCCCGAGAGGCCACCAGAGATGCCTCGGCCTTGGCATTGTGGAGATCACACTGGTGGCACGCGAGACCAACAGTCGCCTTCAGCTTGTGTCGCTCCTCGATTAGCCGCAGGCCTTCAACTTCAAGAAGCGCGTCCTCGCCCGCAAGCTCTGCACCAAGCTGGCTCACTGCATCTGTCGCCTTCTGGAGGAACTCTCGGCGGACAGCGCAGCGCTGCCATGCACGCCTGAGCACGTCGTCAACGTCATCCTCCGCCATCGATGCTGGTGGAGGACCCTGGAGTGGTTCGGCCCATCTTGGAAGGGGGCTGGGGGCTGGTGCCCCCACGATCGCCGGACGGGCCCCGCAGGGGACCCAGCCCGTAGTCGATCCACCCCCCGAGGAGGAAACGAAGATCAACTTTAGCCACCCGCCGCCCATGATCAACGGAGGAGCTCGGGGCAAGCTGGTTGCGCTCGGGGGGAGCTCTTGAGGAAGAGCGGCGTGCCCACAGGCTCAAGGCGCGCCGTGGGTCGGCCTACCTCTCCATCCGAACTCGCGCCAGGGGTAGCGCGCAGGCTCGGGGTGATCAAGGTCAGTGATGGAGGTGAAACCTAAGGAAGCGGCTCCTTGGCTGGCTCCGCGGGCTCGGCAGGAGGGATCATGAAAGGCCATGGTCAGTGAAGGGAACGACAAACAAGGAACTGTAACAAGGAGGGACTTACTCGTCCATGGCGAAGTACTTCCTGTGCTTCAATGGGCGGCACGGGCGATCATCACCACCTGAAGCCTCCTTCCTCTTGTGGAGGGCCTTGAAATCTATGCGGAACCGGCCCAAGCTATCGACATGAGGGCCGACGTGCGGCATAGGAGCGGAAGCATCAGGACAACCTACGTTAAGGGCGCCAGTCTGAGAGGAGCAATCAGGTGCCACCTCTTGGTGGCCTGCCGAGGCCTCGGGGGCTTCGGCCTTGGGAGCCACAGGTCGCCCCCCCTCACCAGCCACCACCTCAAGATGGGATCCATAAGCTTCGGATGATGACGCCTCGGGAGCCCTGCGCGATGTCGGTGCCTCAACGTCAGGCCCCCCAGCTCCTGCCGATGCTTGCCTCCCTACAGCGACTCCTGAGGCAGGACCGGCACGGGCAACCGGGGGAGGAGCCACGGCAACCGGATTCTTGCCGGGCACCACGAGGCCAGCCGGGCGCAGCCCCCATTCGTCGAAGTGGGGCATCTGCCTCATGAAGTCGACCCTGTTTGAACAGAGATACAAGAGGGCGCCCCGATGTCGGACGCTCCCTGGAGAGGGGTCGCCAGTCAGGACTCTCAGCACCTTCCTCAACATTTCAGGCGCAAGATCCCTTTCCTGGAGCCTCATGTGATCCTGATGCCCGGAAAAAGCCCACATCTGACGGGAATGGCGCTGGAGAGGAGCGATGCTGCGCTGGAGGAACTCCTTCACCACCTCAGGCGCCGTCACGCCAAGCGTCCTCAACCTCTCGAAGCGATGCCAGGAAAAAGCGAGCTGGGGGCTCGTGAGCTCCTCGTGACCCCATCCCGGATTGGGAATGGCAGGCAATGTTGGATGCGCAAGCAGGGGGCTAGGCACCCCAACGTCCACATACAACCATCGCTCCCGGAACCCGCTCGGCGAAGATGGGAGACCAAAATCGATCCCCAAGGCGGCCATCTCCGCCACGGCCTGGAAGCTCACGCATCCCGAGCATTGGGAAGGATCAGTCAGGCGCAGAGCGAAGAAGTGGCGCAGAAGAGCAACAGAAGGAGGAATACCCACCATGGCCTCGTAGACAAAGGCGAAGACAGCAAGAAGAGTAACAGATTGGGGACCGAGATGCATCATATGGATCTGGTAATGCGAAAGCACCACATTGAAGAAAGCGGAGAAGGGGGGAGCCAGGCCCGCCCATAGGGCGTCAGCGAAGAATCGGACCTCCGTGACGATCCTGTCGAAGGAGGCGTGGGGTGCGGGCCAGGCCGTCGTCCTCTCGCACTCGTTGAAGCTACAGGCGAGCATGGAGCGAACCTTGTCCAAGGCTTCCAGATTGAGTATGAGCGACTGGTCAATGGCGGGAGCGGCTGCCGGAGGCGAGCTGGATGAAGGTGTAGGTTTCTTCCCCTTTTCCTTTTTCGTTGGTGCCATTCCAATGGAAAGGAGGAAGAACTCAAGATGGATTGGAGGCGGAAGCAGAGGCTCAAGGAGGAAAGGGAATCAAGAAGCGCGCAGGCAGCAAGGGGAGAATAACTGGTACAAGTCTCGTGGCCGCCTAGCTAGGCGCATAATGAGGGAGCGTGGGGAAGCGGAGACGCCCACGTCCAATCAACCACCACGCGGTGCCCAAGGCCGGAGGCTGTTGGGGCCCACGATGCTCTGCACTTGCCCCTTCGCTTCTCTGCTAAGCCAAGTCCGAGCGCGCCTTGGGCCTGGGGGCTACTGTTGCGTTCTGGGAACGGGGGTCCCCAGACTTGCATGCCTGCGGCCTGTGGCGCGGTTCAAGTGCAGGCCCAGTGCAACCCATCTTCATTAACACAAACTCAAGACCCTCGCGAGTGGCCATGCCTCGCAGGGCGGATGATGCAAGGCTTCCTCAAGAGCGGACTCGCCAGGCAGGCTCGCGAGGAGGCGGAGAGATCATGGCAATGGTACCTCGCGAGGTTCTCGTGACGTAAGCCGTGACGATCGAGACCAGGCGGGCGCCAGGCGGGCGCCGGCCTGTGCAGTGTCCTTGTTTCCTCTTTGGTGCAAAGGGGGCAAGCACAGGCGCGAAGTACCGAGGCATCAGGCAAAGTTTACCATTTCGGTGCAACGAGACCAAGACTAGCAGAGCGGCAGGATGGAGGTCACTGTGGAGCCCAAGACGGCGTCATCGCTAGTGCCTTTGGCAGCCGAAGACCAACTTTAGTCAGGATAGCTTGTACTAGATGTTCCTCTTCAAAATGGCCGTTGTTGGCTCCCTTCCCGCTCAAATATTTGGGAAGAGGACCAGGGCCTCTATATATAGAGATAGCCACCATAGTAGGAAGGCATCGAGTTCTTACCAAGCCAACGGGGACCGAATCTCTTCCTACGAGAACTCCACACCAGCTCAAGAACACCTCTCGCGAGGCTGTTTTTCCCCTTGTACTGTTCATCATCAGCCCCTGAGGCAATCCACCAGACCACATACTGGAGTAGGGTATTACACCACAATGGTGGCCCAAACCAATATAAATCTTGTGTCCCTCGTGTTGTTCACCGTTTAGCTTAGATTCTCGCGAGGCGTTTGGACGTGTATTGGTAGGGGGAAGATCTTCGCACGCACCCCAGAGTTCAAACCTTAAGGGTTTGCCGGAGCCCCACATCCGACAAAGTCATCTCACACCGGTCAGTACTGTCCTTTATCAACATGATTGTGTTGTGTTATACTGGGCTAACGTTTTATTTTTAAAATAAAGCTATGCTCGCAGTATTTTCTCATTTTAGAAATAAAGTTTGCTTCAACTAGTGCCACTATTATAGTAAGCATGCTCTTTCTTGAAGGGATTCATGTGCCGTTTTGGAGTACCCGCCAGAGTGATCACTGACAACGACACCCAATTCACAAGCCGCGCCTTCATGTAATACGTTCAAACCCTCAGAAGCAAGGTTTCATTTGCCTCCGTTGCTCATCCTGTGTAACGCCCACAATGCGGCTATATCTCCCACATGTCAAGGCACAACTTAGAGGCATAAGCGCATAGTGGTTGTTTCGCAAGAAGGGTTATCTTCACACAATCCCATGTAATGAACAAGACTGGGATAAAGAGTTGGCTTACAATCTCCACTTCACACAAGTACTTAAATAAATCATCCATCATTCAGAGTACGCGCATAGTCCGACTACGGAAAAATCCAAATAAAAAGAAGATAACCCCAAATGCTAGATCCCCGATCGTCCCAACTGGGCACCACTACTGATCATCAGGAAAGGACATGTAGTAACGGCCAAGATCCTCATCGAACTCCCATCTAAGCTCGGTTGCATCCCCTGCACTGGTATCATCGGGACCTACAACTTTTTGTAGTATCTTGTCAGTCACAAGGACTCAGCAATCTCAAAACCCGCGAGATCAAGACTATTTACGCTTATGGGTAGGATAAGGCAATGAGGTGGAGTTGTAGCAAGCACTAAGCAAATATGGTGGCTAACATATGAATACAAGAGTAAGATAGGAAACTACGCAACGGTCGTGAAGCTAGAAGTGATCCTAAAACTACTTACATTCAATCATAACCCATACCGTGTTCACTTTCCGGACTCCGCCAAAGAGAGACCATCATGGCTACACATGCGGTTGATGCATTTTAATTAAGTCAATTGTCAAGTTCTCTACAACCGTATATTAACAAATTCCCATCTTCTGATAACCGCGGGCACGGCTCTTGAAAGTTTATACCCTATAGGGGTATACCAACTTAGCCCATCACAAGCTCTCATGATCAACGAAGGATATTCCTTCTCGTAGAAAGATCCGATCAGTCTCGGAATCTCGGTTACAAAACATTTCAACATGGTAAAACAAGACCAGTAAGACCGCCGGAATGTGCCAACAAATCCCGATAGGAGCTGCACATATCTCGTTCTCAGGGCACACTGGATAGGTCAAGCTACGAGTAAAACCAGCCCTCAAGTTTCCCCGAGGTGGCCCTGCAGGTTGCCCGGTTCAGACCTACACTCAGAGGAGCACTGGCCCGAGGGGTTAAAAAAGATGACCCTTGAGTCTGCAGAACCCAAGGAAAAGGTATAGGTGGTAGGTAGGCAAATGTAAAACCAAGGTTGGGCCTTGCTGGAGGAGTTTTATTCAAAGCAAACTGTCAAGGGGTTCCCATAAACCCAAGCGCGTGAGGAACGCAAAATCAAGGAACATAACACCGGTATGATGGAAACTAAGGCAGCAAGAGTGGAACAAAACACCAGGCATAAGGCCAAGCCTTCCAACCTTTACCAGGTATATAGATGCATTAATTAAAATAAGAGATATTGTGATATCCCAACATAATCATGTTCCAACATGGAGCAATCTTCAACTTCACCTGCAACTAACAACACTATAAGAGGGGCTGAGCAAAAGCGGTAACTTAGCCAAACAACAGTTTGCCAGAAAGGTGGGTTAGGGGCTTGACATGACAATATGGGAGGCATGGTAAACAAGTGACAGGTAGCACAGCATAGCGATAGAGCGAAGCAACTAGCAAGCAAAGATAGAAGTGATGTCGAGGGTAATGGTCATCTTGCCTGCAAAGTTCTCAGAGTACTCAACAGGTTCCTTATTCATGAACTTGTCTCTCGGCTCTACCCAAAGCAAGAACACAAGCATAGGAACAACAATCAATCACGGTGCAATGCGCAAGCAACATGATGCAAGACATGGCATGGAAAGCAAGATATGAGGTGCAATGCATATGGTGCTCCGGAAGGGGAAGGATGATCATGGCATCAACTTGGCAAACCAAGCATGCCACTAGATAGATTTGGAGAGTTCAAATGAAATCGATATGAAGATCACCGGAAACGGATGCACGGTTTGAAAATGACAAGCCAAACAAGATGCAATGCAATCTATTGAAAACAACAACATAACAACTTGTCTGCAAAGTTTAAATATGCTACAACAATATATCATGGCAAACAAGAGCATGTCATTCTAGTACTACATGCACTTAACAAAACTCACTTAGTGAACATGGTCCAAATATCTAGATAAATGACGATAACATCAATGTAAACATGGCGAGTGACATAAACTGTCCCAGAATTGGTAGAATTTGATGTCATGGCAGAAACATATTCATGATAGCATGTTTGCAAGCTTGTTTAACTGAAAATAAAACATATCATGGCATGAGCTTAATTCCAGCAGCAAGATGGTATGAAAATGAGCATGTTCATGTGCAAAACTACATCATAGCATATTTGTATAGATATACACATAAAAGACAAAACAACAACATGATGTAAAATGGCATATGTGCAAACTTGCTCAAATGAAGAAATAGATACCACCAATTGATTCATTGGATTTTTGTAGCCCAAAAAAATATATAATATGTTGGGGTTACTGTAGAAGAATACCCACAAAATGCATATTTTAGAAACTGCCCGAAATGGAAATAGACACAAAAAGAAATTGCCTAATCTGGAATGTCCAGATTTGGATCTGCCCAAAATGGAAAATGGGCACTTTCCATAAATGAAAAGCGCGGGGTATTAGGAACAAAAATAAAGAAAGGGAGGCAGCTGTGAGCGTGTTTGTATGACAGTGGGCCTAAGAGGGTGTGTGTATGACAGTGGGACCAAGGCGTCAGTATCACAATGAAGAATAAAAAGGCCACAAAAAAATATGAAGAACCTGGGACTCAAACCCAAGACCTATTGCATTAGAGCCAGCGGGAGAAACCAATGGGCTACAAGCCCGGCTTATGATCAAGAAGGGGTGCATCTTCCTTTGAATAGAGAGAGTCCCGATCCTGGAAAATGCCAAGAACGCGCAGCAGAGTTCCGGCGTCGACGGTAAGGTCGCGTGCATGCAAGTGGAGCAGCAAAGGAACATGCGCGTGTGGGCCCTCCCGAGGACGAGGTCGTGCTCGCCTCGGTGGCTAAGGCATGGGGCTAGGCGAGGCCTGGTGCTCACGTGGGGACGCTACGCTGCGGGAGTGGTTGCGCGCGCGAGGCCAGGCGCAGTGAGGAGAAACACGACTAGGATAGAACCGGAGCACGGGGGACGCGTGTGTGTGCTATAGCAAAGATACGCACAACATAATCTTCAGGCTTTGCCGGAGCACTACGGGCACGGCAAAGACACGGATTGGGCGAGTCCTACAGGTGCCTATGCCATGGGATGGATGGGAGAGGGAGGAGCGTTACCCAACTCACCCTAGGATACGATGGGGTCGATGGAGACGAGCCGGAGACAAAGCGAGGGAGCTCTGAACTTTGACAAGGCCCTGGCCGAGAAGAAGACGGAAGTAGAGGAAGAGCCAGGCATGGAACTTGGTGTCTCCCTCGGTGATGTAGTGGAAGCAGCGGACGATGGGGACGATGGGGAGGCAGACCGACTTGAAGGAGGCGGCTGGAGGTGACCGGGAAAGCAACGTCGATGGCTATCCCGAGCTCGAGATGAAGCTCGGTCGGTTCATGGCGGCAGGTCGACGGCGAAGCACGTGGAGCTAACCTAGGCGGTGGCGAGGCAGGTAAAGGAGGGGAGGTCGGTCGAGGAGGAACCCTAGGGCGCGGGGGACATGTTATATATGGCTAGCGATGCTTCTCCGGCCGTCAAATTGACCAGACGTCGACGTGGCGCGTCTGAATGTTCTGCCGTACAGGAGCTCGAAGATCCTCCTGTACGCTTGGGATGAGTGGGCTGCGGTTGGAGCGGCTGCTGTGCTCTATTGGGCTGCAGGGGAGGGGAAGGCCCAGGTAAGGAGAGGTAAGTCCCCCTTCTCTTTTCTTTCCAATTTCTGATTATTTAAATAACCAGTCGATGAAATGAAAAGGCCAGTGGACTGGGAGAGGCATTTGGTAATTATGAATATATTCCCAAGCTCATTGGATTATCCACTATGTGAATAAATTGCATTGGGCATTTTTAGAGGTAGAAAAATAAAACAAGTTTGAATATAATTCGAACTTGGGTCATTTTTGAACCTAACCAAAACAACTTCAAATAAGGTGATATTTGGCAGAGAGGTTTAGGACACGGTGCATGATTTATAGGGAGAAGATGAACCTTAAATGGAGATGGGAAAAGTGGCACTTGCAAAAAGAAGAAAAAAAGGGAAGGAGAGGTGGTGATGATGCAAGATTCATGCATGGAACATACAACAACATAATATGTATGAAAATCACACCATGCACATGATGAGGATGAGAATGCAAGATGACACCAAGCACAAATGCAACACGACAGACGAAAACCCAACCATGAAGGAGATAACATATCACATAGCCAGAAATGGCAAGAGTTGGAGTTACAAATATGGAAAATTACATCCTGGGTGTTACATCCCGGGAGCAATGGACAGGATGAGAGGATGAACGGTGAAGTGCTACATGGGCTAAAGACAAGGACTTTTGATAAATTGCAAAAGTGCAGCAGATGCTGGATTGACGAGCTACCGGTGGTTCTTTGGTCCCTCCGTACGACACCAAATCGAGCTACCAGCCACACTCCCTTCTCCATAGTATATGGGACGGAAGCAGTACTCCCCACGGAACTCATATATGGGACACCTTGAGTACTTGCCTACGACGAAGTAGAGCAAGATCAGCACTAGCATGACGATGCCATGCTCCTTGAGGAAGATCGTGTCCAGGCTGTTGTGCGTGTTGCACATTACCAGCAAGCCTTGCACCGCTACCATAGCCGGAGGGCCCGTGCCCGGAGCCTTGAGGAAGGTGACCTTGTCCTTAGGCATGTTCAATCCGCCAAGGTTTCCAACAAGTTGACACCAAAGTGGGAAGGACCTTACTGGGTAGCACGAGTCACCAGACCTAGCGCAGTCCGTTTGGAGACCGAAGATGGTATTAAGGTGCTAAACTCATGGAATATTGAGCATCTTCGCAAGTTCTATGTTTGAGGCGTAGCTACCGGGCTCAGCCCCGGTAGCCACTTTTCTGTACAAGCCTTGCCTATGCGCATGTAACCCTTTGTACAAAGCCAGGCGTAGACCCCGTGCAAAGATAATAAAATGAAGCGTTGGTGCCTAAAAACTTGCATGCATGTTTAGTCTAGCATAAATTTGCCATGATCATTTAGATGAGATCATATTCTGCTATGTTTTCCTTTGTACTAACTACAGGAATCTTGCCACGGACTCGGTCCCTAAAAGAAGAAGTGGAAACATACTTACATATCGATCCCCGACAGGACAAACAGATATATTTCCTTTAAGATATCCCTAACATGCCTCTGTAAAGAGAAAACCTGTGCGTAGAAAAACCTTATCCCCTTCAGGACATTTGTGCTCCCACCCTTTGACTTGAATGTCATTTCGGTCAGGTTGGTCGTAGTGGCATTTGATTAAGAAGGTTTGACAAGGGGCCGGTTCCCTTCCATAGTCTTAAGCCCGGTGAGCTAAGCCTTGCAGCAGCAATGGGGGGAACCGACAAGATAGCTTGGTGGCAAACCTTGTTTACCTGAAAGTACAGAGGAGTTCCTCCTTTGCATGGATGTAGTACATGCACAAGTACCGGGCAAATATATCATTTTTCATTCATACGCGGATAAACAAGTACAAATCTTACAGAGTACAAACATGGATAGAAGAGATTACATATTCATGACTAAAGTTTGGCAAATGCCTACATGTTTTGGATTGAAAAAAGATTAGTGCCCCGTAATCCCTTTCTTGTCCCTCTCCTCTTAGGAACTACAGAGGGAAGAAAAGAGGGAAAACGGAGTGCCTGGGCAAAAGCCTAGCCTGACCTTGTTAGGGCCCGCAGGACGCAGCCTAACAGGATTGGGAGAGCGCGGATGAAGGTGAAGGGCAGAGGGAGCAGCTAGGCGATGCCCTGGTCACTACTGCCAGGACCAGAGGGACGCGGAAACATGGACACCGGCAGTGAAGACAAAGCCGGGGTCCACGGGGAAGCCTACCGAGGCCCAGCTGGAAGACTGCTAGAGGAGGCAGAAACACCAACCACACCCAACACCCCGACAAATCGCCCTACGGGGGGAAGAAGATGCAACTACAAATTTTGGTTCCACCAGCGCCTTGTTAATGGTGAAGGTGCACTGGTGTTCAGCCGGAGTCAGAGCCGTCGTCCTTCCCATCGGCACCGCCGTCATCACCGTCACTGTCCTCCTCATCGCTATCGCTTGAGGAGGAGCTTTCGTCGTTGGTTGAGCTCTCCGCGCAGCACCCTAAGAGAGCATCTGAACGCCCGAAGACCTTGATGGAGAGCAGGGTGGAATCCATTAACATGAAATGAAGAACGTGCCCTACTGCCAACCTATGGGCACGAGCAAAGGTTTTCCAGCTGTGCCGGAGAAGCATAGCATGAGGTGGAGGGAACTCTACATCTGCCTGCTTGCTACCATTGCAGCAGCCCCTCATGTGCAGCCTTAGTCCTTGCGGTTGTTCTACCTCCATCACCCTTGCAAAGTGGGTTGGAAGCCAAAGACGGCTGCGCGGAGGCCCATGCAGCTTGACGATGAATTCCAGCAGCTGGTCCTTGACATGGCCTTCGTTCGGGCCCAGGGCAACTAGAGAGGGACAATCAAGGCATCGCCACAACCTCCTCGACCCCGGGCACCACGATGGTCGCGTCCTCGTATTCTACCGCCTCCTTTCACGCTTGGCTCCGCCCCTGCGTCCCCAGGAGGAGGAGGGAGGCGCTGTCGAGTAGAGGCCCTCGTCGCCACTACTGGTGTACCACCATGTCATCTCCCCCTTAGCATGGCAGAAGGAAGATGCCAGGAGAAAGAAGGAGGATATGTGTGTGAGTAAGCACCTCGCCCACGTCCCTTTTTATAGGCGAACGTGGCCGGGGGCTGGCTCCTCACTCGGGAGGCAACCGCCCCACTCCACCAATCCAACTCCTCTATGTCGCTAATGGAGCACAGAATCAAGACCACACTCTCATGCCTATCCGTGGCACCTGGCTTTCTATCATGGTGCTCATTCCTGCGCCCTTCGCATCCGCCACCAATTCTATGCAATGCATGCATCGTACGTGGCGGAAATGGCATGAGCGGTAGAATGAGTAAAATGGAAGTTACCACACCGTGAATGTGGGGCATTGACAGCCCATGGATCATGGCGTAAATTCCCCCATGTTGTCTGACACGACGCGTGGGAAAACCAAAAACTAACTCAAACATAGGTTAATGAAGAAGCAAGGAAAATATCAAGGAAGATAAGAATATCATCGCTAGTATTTGCCTGTGTACCTGATGGGGCCTACCCCAACGGTGCTAGACAGCATGTTTGGGCTAGGCCTGGGGGCTCCTGTAGGTACAACAAAAGTTCACATATGTTGCCCGAATTGTACACATGCGTGATAACAAGAGAACAACTACTCTAACACCCGAGTCCAGACCAAGCAAGAGAAGCAGCTGTTTGAGAGATCAAAGGGCGGATCAAGAAGACTAAGACAAGCGAAGGGAACAAGATATCACCTTGGGAAACCCTCCATTGCCGGGCAAGAGAGCCTGATCAGGTCATGGACGCCCCCGAGGGCAAGTCCAAGATTCCCCCGGTAGGCTTGGGGGGGCCGCCAAGGGTGAATCTCTCCGCCAAGGCTCCACCGCTCCACCGCACCGTGATGCAAGTAACCTATCAATGTGGTGTCGAACCCTTGAGATGATTAAGTGGCCCCTGCTAAGCACGTCTCGGCCCATTGGAAGACAAGGTTTATCCAAATGACATCCGTCCAGAGGCGTGTCAAGTTAATAAGCAAGAGATGATTAAGCGGCACGGCAGGCTTGCTAGGCTTCATCCTCAGCCTGACACCTAGCAGTGCATTTAATGCACTTTGATCTAACTGCCAGAGTTATGTATGATAGCACTATTAGCTATCTAATCGCTAGATAATGACCATTTTTCCACTGTGGTTACCCCTTGAGCTATAAAAGGAGGGCCATGGCAACGGGAGAGGGATTCAGACCCCTGCACACTTGTACACGCGTAGCTGCTGTCCCCGAGGCACCCTTGCCGGGCTTGTGTGTTGCGTGCTAGTTGTGTTTTCCCACTCAATCCACAAAAGCAGGAGTAGGGTTTTATGCTACCCAGCAGCCCGAACCTGTGTAAAAACCACCGACATTACCATTGTTGTGTTATTTCATGCCTTCTGCTCTTTGCGCAACGTGACCTTCCCCCTTCCGAACCATAAGGGGCCGATGGCCCCATAGGTGATCGTGACCCCCATGATAGTTTTCAACCCCCTCGACATATGCAGGGGAGAATCTTCGAGCAGAAGTTATCCAAGTCACGTCCATTGATAACCCACAAGAATAGGGGATCGCAACAATTTTCGAGGGTAGAGTATTCAACCCAAATTTATTTATTCGACACAAGGGGAGCCAAAGAATATTCTCAATTATTAGCAGCTGAGTTGTCAATTTAACCACACCTGAAAGACTTAATATCTGCAGAAAAGTATTTAGTAGCAAAGTAATATGGAAGTAACGGTAACGGTGGCAAAAGTAACAGTAGCAGTTTTGTAGCAATTGTAATAGCAGTAGAAACGAAAGTAACTTAGCAAAGATCAATATGTGAACATCTCGTAGGCAATGGATCAGTAATGATAATTGTGTCGGATGATATTCATCATGTAGCAGCCATAACCTAGAGTGACACAGAACTAGCTCCAATTCATCAATATAATGTAGGCATGTATTTCGTATATAGTCATACGTGCTTATGGAAAAGAACATGCATGGCATCTTTTATCCTACCCTCCCGTGGCAGTGGGGTCCTAGTGGAAACTAAGGGATATTAAGGCCTCCTTTTAATAGAGAACCGGACTAAAGCATTAGCACTTAGTGAACACATGAACTCCTCAAACTAGGGTAATCACCGGAAAGAATCCCAATTATTGTCACCTTGGGGTATGCGGATCATAACTCGTAATAGGTTTCTACAACTTGCAAGATAGGATTAAGAACATAAATATATTCATGAAAACATAATAGGTTTAGATCTGAAATCATGGCACTCGGGCCCTAGTGACAAGCATTAAGCATAGCAAAGTTATAGCAACACCAATCTCAGAACATAGTGGATACTAGGTATCAAACCCTTACAAAACTAACTCGATTACATGATAAATCTCATCCAACCCATCACCGTCTAGCAAGCCTACGATGGAATTACTCACACATGGTGGTGATGGTGATTGAGGAAGGTTGATGATGATGATGGCGACGAATCCCCCTCTCCGGAGCCCTGATGGACTCTAGATCAGCCCTCCCGAAGAAGAATAGTAGGTGGCGGCGTCTCCGTATTGTGAAACATGATGAATCCTTCTCTCTGATTTTCTTCTTTGCTAATAGGTACTTATAGAGTTGGACTTAGGGTCAGAGGAGCTCCTGGGGGCTCACAATCTTGCAGGGCGTGCCCCAGGGGGGTGGGCGTGTCCCTAGGGCTTGTGGCCTTTGGGTGGCCCCGTATGGTTGATTCTTGCACCAATATTTTTTATATATTCCAAAAATATTCTCCATAAATTTTTAGGTCAATCCTAGAACTTTCATTTCTACACAAAAAATAACACCATGACAATTCTGCTGAAAACAACGTCAGTCCGGGTTAGTTCCATTCAAATCATGCAAATTAGAGTCCGAAACAAGGGGAAAAGAGTTTGGAAAAGTAGATACGATGGAGACGTGTCATCCATTAGTTAGACATACAAATTATTTTTCTATTAGATATTACAGTAAAAGCATATATGTTTTTTGATAAAGTCCTGAAAAAATACCTAGGTCGATGTCTAAAGATATGGCAAGATATTTGGACAAGCAGATCTAAGTAACAAAATATATGTAAAGCTAATTCAGCAAACATATTGAGTGCTAAATTACGTTAGGCTATTTCAGCAATCAATGAGGTCGAGCACACAGCCATCTAAGGCCATCTCAGCAACAAAGATTGAGTACAAAATGGTGTCGAGCTATGTCACCTAACAGATTGGCTACTAGACCATGGCAATCTACTTCACAATACATACATGGTCCTAATATATGGCAGGATATTTTAGCAACTGATCGGGCGTGGCACGGCATCTCAGCAAAGCAGATTGAGTGCAGAACATGGCAAGGAAGCTTCTTAAGTAGAGCATATTGACTGTAAACTATTTCGGCAAGCAGTGAGATTAACATCGTCTATCAGCTAATTCAGTGCTACTCCGACATGCACGGGGCCTCACTCTAGAATGCGCGTACTGTGGGAGAAGTTGATCTCCATGCGTCTCCACAAGAACATCGCAGGCGGTGGTGGGGCGGCTGGAGGACGACAATCTACAAGAGCGTACTTTGGAGCGAGAAGTCGCCGTGCGTCCCCTCAATGAACCGTGACACCGACATATCGGTGCAGCGGGGAGGGAGGCTTTGGTGGAGCGAATGGAGTGGAGGGGGCCGCGGGGATGGGGGTTTGAGCAATATTATTGGCTAGTTGGCCGAAGGGCGGTTGAATTTGGGATTTGAGGG
>NC_057813.1:363786957-363818826 GCF_018294505.1 Triticum aestivum
TCGGTTTCTCCAAATGCGGCCCCACATGTGTGCGAAGAGGCAAGTTGAAGAGCGTTCCGCTTGGGTGAGCCGTGTGCAGGACTGACCATGTGAGGGGTGTAATGCGACTATGACAGGCGTGCTGTGAATTTACCACCTTTTTACTTTTAAAATTGGTGCTTCACGCGATCCATCGATACTACTAGTAATCCAGTAATCCCAACCAAAACAGTGCGACCGGGTCTTTTCTCGCGCTATATGCAGGCAGATTGGCTTGGTTGTTTTTTTAGGATGAGTAATGCTACACCTATGTAATCCTAGTTACGTAATTAACATAATGTGAAATGTGTGGGCTATTGATTGGAGATTGGGGGGAGGGAGGGGCCCACCACCATGAAAATCAGGGGGGAGAGCGAGTTAGTTAGGAAATTTACATTAACCCTTCATAGGTTCCTGTAGATGTGGAAAGATGTGAAATGCGTGAATGTGTAGTGTATGTACTATTGGAGTGCCTAAGTTAAATTGTGTATGTAGACCCTATGTATTTATTTACTTTGCATTTAGTTTTGTCTCAGATCAAACCTTCTAAACTTAGACCAAGTTTATACACACAAAACATTCCATATTCCTTTGTACTTCCGCATCAGCGACAACGTCCTCCATATGCCGTCTCCATGTATGGGGTTGGGGTTCAAGACCCGTGAAGTGAAGGTGCGGTCTCCAGCGAGGAAGAGTAGAACACCGGAGAAGGACATGCCAGTTGGCACACCATTCCTTGTCGTCTCCCATGCCCTACTAATCCTTGGAGGAGTCCCCAACCTCAGCGGTGCCGGTGGAAGTGAGGTCGGTGATGATGGATGTGGATGGTCCATCCCTTCACCTGCCACATGCGCCACGAATGTTGGACGGCGGCAAGTAGGACGCGTGGCTGGCGGTGCTCCCATCATCGGCAGCCAGCGTGGCCACCACTTGTGCAGTCGCGTCCATGTCCGGCTATGCCGGTATTGCATTGCAAGGGGCGAACTGAGGAGGGTGGCAACCTCGAGCCTCATCCCCAAAGACAATCTCTCCCACAGACCGTTGCCGCTCGCGGTCATGGTGGATGTGGTGCCAGGTAGGAGGATGCACTATGGTGTGGAGTTTAGCTGGGTGTTGCCGCTTTAAGTAGCACATTCCGGTGAGATCAAGCATCCGGGTGCGTCAATAAGTCACTGAGTTGGTTCCTCGGGCAGCGAGCCTGCTTAATGACGACATATGGACGGATGACATGAATGCAGGCAGCTAGCGCCGGTTGGGAAAGCAAGCGTGCGACGAAGCGAGGGACAAGGTTTTTTGGTGTGCCAGGGTAGTCAACCGCAGTCGTGGCAACGTTGGAGATGTCATTTGCTCACATGAAAACCCCACATGCCATTGAAAAAGCAAGACGACCCGACATGGTCTTAGGTCCTAGGGATGCAGTTGGCCATGCTAGAACACTCCATGGATGCCTCGCGGCGTGTGCACGCACTTCAGTGCCCCGTGCATCCTCGTTGAGTTGGGTGTTGACCTGCTGGTTGTGCGACAACAGTAGCGCCACCCTCGGCACCTTGAATCCGAGCATGTCCAGCGATGATGAGCGTGTCGCTCACCACGGTCGCCGTGTCCAGAGGCGGTGATACATCTCCATCCTATCTAGTTTTCCTAATGCTTTTCCTCTTGTTTTGGACTCTAATTTGCTTGATTTGAATGAAACTAACCCGGGCTGACGCTATTTTCAGCAGAAGAACCATGGTATTGTTTTTGTGCAGAAAATAAAGTTTTCGGAATGGAACGAAACTTTGCGAGGATTTTTTATACAATAAAAGATAATTTCTGAAGCCAAGAACCAATGGAGGGGGCACCTAGGTGGGCACAACCTACCAGGGCACGCCACCCCCTCCAAGCGTGCCCAGGTGGGTTATCCCCACCTAGTGGCCCTGCAGACCCTGAAACCGACGCTATAAAATCTTATTTTTCTAGAAAAAAATCAGGGAGAAAGAATTATCATGTTTCATGAGACGGAGCCGCCGCCGTCTTATGTTCTTCATTGGGAGGCTAGATCTGGCGTCCATTTGGGGATCCGGAGAGGGGGATCTTCGATCTTCGTCATCACCAACCCTTCTCCATCGCCAATTCCATGATGGTCCCCAGCGGGAGTGA
Organism: Triticum aestivum; assembly: GCF_018294505.1. Taxonomy (NCBI): domain Eukaryota; kingdom Viridiplantae; phylum Streptophyta; class Magnoliopsida; order Poales; family Poaceae; genus Triticum; species Triticum aestivum. The sequence goes on from NC_057813.1 coordinate 363,789,115, forward strand.
GTAATTCCTTCGTAGGCTCGCCGGTCGGTGAGAAGTTGGATGAGATTCATCATGTAATCGACTTAGTTTTGTTAGGGCTTGATCCCGAGTATCCATTATGTTCTGAGATTGATGTTGCTATGACATTGTCATGCTTAATGCTTGTCACTTTGGGCCCCGATGCCATGATTTCAGATCTGAACCGTTTATGTTATCACCATTATATTTATCTTCCAGATCTGATCTTGCAAGTTATACTCACCTACTACGTGTTATGATCCGGTAACCCTAGAGTGACAATAGTCAGGACCACTCCTGGTGATGATCATAGTTTGAGGAGTTCATGTATTCATCGTGTGCTAATGCTTTATTATGATTCTCTATTAAAAGGAAGCCTTAATATCCCTTAGTTTCCAATAGGACCCCACTGCCACGGGAGGGTAGGACAAAAGATGTCATGCAAGTTCTTTCCATAAGCATGTATGACTATATACGGAATACTTGCCTACATTATATTTATGAACTGGAGCTAGTGCCGTATCGCCCTAGGTTATGACTGTCTCATGATGAATATCATCCAACGAATCGTCGATCCAATGCCTAGGATTATTCTACATTTGTTTCTGCTAAGTTACTACTGCTATTGTTACTATTGCACTTGCTACAAAACTACTGCTATCACTGTTACTATTACTATTGCTGTTGCTACTACTATCAAAACTATCATACTACTTTGCTACTGATCACTTTGCTGCATATAATTAATCTCCATGTGTGGTTGAATTGACAACTCAGTTGCTAATACTTGCAAATATTCTTTGGCTCCCCTTGTGTCGAATCTATAAATTTGGGTTGAATACTCTACCCTCGAAAACTATTGTGATCCCATATACTTGTGGGTTATCAAGACCTTTTTCTGGCGCCGTTGCCGGGGAGCATAGAGATATTTGTTGAGTCACTTGGGATTATTATCAAATTATCACTATGAAGAATCTAAGGATGCTAAGACTAAGATTTTTCCTTCTAAGACGAGGGGAGGTAAGGAACTAGCATCTAGCTCCGCACTTGATTCACCTTCTGTTGTAAATAGACTTGCAACACCACCACATGCTATTAATTCTGATAAGTCGCAAGTTATTGATGATGCTACTTCTGATATGAATGCTATTCATGATGATGCTAGTACCTTGCTTGATGAAATGTGCCACTAGGTGAATTTCTTGATGAACAAATTGCTACAGTAAGACAACATGATATTGTTGAAACTGATGATGATCTTGAAACTGAAAATCATGAAATACCTATTATAACTAGCCCTCCTAGATACAAATTGCCAAAGGTAAAGGTTATGTTACGCGTGAGGAGGAAACTAGAGATATTGTTGCTTGTAAGGATAGAGATGATCTAGAAAAATTATTATGCAGGTATAAAGAAAGATCTTTGAATGCTAGAATGAAATGTGATCCTAAGTTTGCTACTTCACCTATCTTTATTGATGATAAGGATTATGAATTCTCTGTCGACCCAGAGTTAATCACTTTGGTTGAATCTGATCGTTTCCATGGTTATGAAACTGAAATTGTTGTGGCACATCTTACTAAGTTGAATGACATATCCACCCTTTTTGCTCATGATGACAAGATTGGCTATTATTATATCCTCAAATTATTCCCGTTCTCATTAAAGGGTGATGCTAAAGCTTGGTACAATACTCTTACTCCTAGTTGTGTGCGTAGTCCCCAGGATATGATTTATTACTTCTCTGAAAAATATTTCCCTGCTCATAAGAAACAAGTTGCGTTGTAGGAAATATTTAACTTTTTGCAAATTGAAGAAGAGAGTCTCCCACAAGCTTGGGGGAGGCTTCTCCAATTGCTAAATGCTTTGCTTGATCATCCTCTTAAAAAAATGAAATACTTGAATCTTCTATAATGGACTAACCGATGCTTCTGGGATTTCCTAGATAGTTGTGTTGGTTATGTTTTTAGGGAATGAACTATTGAGCAAGCTGAAGAATTGTTGAATAACATATTTAAAAATTATGATGGTTGGACTCCTCGTGAAACACCTCCTAAACCCAATCCGAAGAAGAGGGGTATTTTATATCTTAGTCCTGAAGATATGCAAGATCCAAACAAATCTATGAAGGAAAAAGGTATAAACGCAGAGGATGTTAAAAATCTACCACCGATTCAAGAAATTCATGGGCTTGATACACCATCACCACCTAAGGTGGTAGAGGGAAATTCTTTAATGAAATTCAATGATAGTGATAATCCTCAGAATAAACATCCTAGTCAATGCCTTTATGAGTTAGATAATTACATTAGAAAGAAAGATCACTTCAAGGCAAATGTTATGAAACAGCTGAAATACAACTGTGATATGATTGCTCGCTTAAGTGACTTGTTATTTAGAATCTTTAGTGATGTTAGAGGTGTAGGAAAGCATGCCTCTATGGTTCAAACTCAATTAGAATAAGTTGCTCAATCTCAAAGAGAGTTGCTTGATGAAATGAACAATAATATAAGTGACTTTGCTGTTAGAGTAGCAACTAGAGGAGGTAAAATGACTCGGGAACCACTTTATCCTGAGGACACCCAAAGATAATTGAACAAGACTCTCAAAGAATTAACAGTGATGCACCCAGTCCTTATTAAAAGAAAAATAAGAAAAATAATAGGACTTTGCCTGCCTCTAGTGAACCCGAAGTAGAAAAACCTCCTGATAATGATAACGAAGTTTCTATCTTTGATGTTGAAACTCAATATGGTAGTGAACACTCACCTACTAATAATGAAAAAGATAATGATGAGGTTCATGAAGAAACTCAAACAAATAACAAAGAACTAGACAATGATGTTGAGATAGAACCAACTGTTGATCTTGATAACCCACAACCCAAGAATAAAAGATATGATAAAAGAGACTTTGTTGCTAGAAAACCAGGAAAGGAAAGGGAACCGTCGCTTCAAAAACTGATGACCTTTCCACCTAAGTCAACTAAAAAGACATATGATGAAGAATTTGAACGCTTTGATAAAATGCTGAGGCCAGTCTTTTTGCGTACTCACTTGACTGGTATCATAAAAATGCCTCATTATGCCAAGTACATGAAAGACATCATCACCAGTAAGAGAAAAATACCTGAAGCTAAAATCTCCACCATGCTTGCTAATTATTCTTTTAAAGATGGAGTACCTAAAAACTTGAAGACCCGGGAATACCAACTATACCTTGCTCCATCAAAAGAAACTATGTGAAAACTGCTTTATGTGATTTGGGAGCTGGTGTTAGTGTTATGCCTTTCTCTTTATATAAAAGACTTGATTTGAATAAACTCCACACCTACTGAAATATCTTTGCAAATGGATGACAAATCAACTGCCATACCTATCAGTATTTGTGAGGATGTGCTCGTTGTTGTTGCTAATGTTACTACTCTGACTGACTTTATTATACTTGAGATGGCCGAGGACGATAACATGTCAGTTATCCTTGGTAGACCCTTCTTAAATACTGCAGGGGCTATTACTGATTGAAATAAAAGCAAGGTCAGTTTTCATATCAATGGTCATGAGCATACGGTGCACTTTCTAAAGAAACAATTCCAAGTGAATGGTATAAATGTTATTGAAAAATCTCCAACAATCACTATTGGAAGTTTTCAACTACCTCTACCTACTATTAAAAATAAATATGAGATGCTTATTGTTGGTGACATTCATATCCCCGTTGAGGTAACTTAGTGATTTACAAAAGTACTTCGGTTTCATGCTAATCGAAAGTGGTTGTTAATAAGACTTGATCAGCCTTATTAATGGATCATTTTTGAGAGGTATGAAGTTGATGAATTTAGTGAGCACTACCTTCTGTCCCTACATTTTGTTTTCTTTTTTTAGTTAAATTCAATAAAAGGCCATGCTTTGTCTATTTTTTGAGTTTTCCATGCAAGAAAAAAATGACCCAAAAATAAAAGTTCTCAGAATCCTTTGAAAATTTAATACGATTTTTTTCTGAATATTTAAGAATTTCTGGTGCAAAAAATATCAGAGTTAGGTGCACCAGGTAGGCACAGCCCACATGGCCGCGCTAGGACCCCCAGGCGCGCCCTGGTGGGTTATGGTCCCCACGTGGGCCCCCTCCCTTATCTCTTCTTCACACATCACCACATTTCTCCAGAAAAATTCAGCATTGCCCTCTCTCTCTCTCGCGCGCGCTCTTGCTCCTAAAACCGCGGATTTTGATCTCTTTGCTCAAAGCTCTGTTTCCCAAACTGTTTCGGGGAATTGTTGCTTGGTATGTGACTCCTCCATGTGTCCAATTAGTTTTTGCTTTAGTGGTTTATATTTTGAATAATTAGCTACTCTTGGTGCTGCTGTAGATGAGCTTGCATGTTGAATTCTTAGAGATCTAAGTAGTTTGAATGCTTGTTATAGCCTCTATACATCTCTATGAGTAGTTGCTCTCATTCTTGTAAAGTTTCATTGATACAAATTTGTGACCCAAAATTTTCAAAAAATTGTACGCGAATATGATGAACCTCTTTGGAAGGAGTTCTTGGAGGAGGAGATCCTCGGAGGCATCTTCTAGTAGAAGCTCTGCTCATCGGTCTTATGTTGAACCGAGTGAAAGTTCCATACGAGATGCCGCCCCCAAAACATGCTGATGGCCATGCAACAATTATATGGTGAGTGTGGGCATTAAGGAGGAATTTGAGCAATATGTTCACAATGCCAATCTCGGTATCTACATTTCAGATAAGTGCAACCAACACCTCACTCCCAGTGAATCATTTGTCAAAGGATTTAAATTCCATCCCCGTGAGTCTAGGGTGTCATTTAAATTTTATGAAAATCCATTTACCATATCTTTAGAGAGATCCGCTCACCACTGCAAAATCCCATTCTGGGGTTCGCTCGATGAACCGCTGAGGTCTGAGTTTGAGATATTCTTGACTAGTCTTTGCTTTGGTGAGACTAGGGGAGTGACACAAGGTAGAATAAAGAGCATTCATTTTCCCACAATCCAGTAATTCACATTATTTAATGGAAAATGTATTGTAGGCAAACAAGACTGTAGTACACTTTGTGCTCCAGTCTTGAGCCTCATACACACCGCTCTCACCAGTGACAGAAGTTATAATCTTGTAGCGATTGTTGCACATTGGTTGCAGCATAATGTTGGTAGTTTATAATTTTATGGTGGAATTTATGCCAAACGTTTAGCAAGGGAGATGGGTGTTTCACCATTGCCCTATGATCCTATTTTACCCACGCATTACCTAGATTTGTTGCTATGAAATGTCATAAGATCCTTAGAGGTGAACCCCATAATTTCACTTATAAATTGTTGTTTAATAAGGACACCATGGTGGACACGTATTTGCATGCACCTGCTCTCTTTAATGTTCACAACAGGGGAAGATATTATTTTCTTGAGAGCGAGGCCCGAGCTCATAATGTAGCGGTTGTGACTGCACGGCGAGCTGAGGCATCCGCACGGGAGCCGCCGCGAGTTACCACTCTGACCATTACGCATGCTACTCACTGATTACCAAGTTAGGCCAAAAGCCTAAAGTTGGGGGAGTACGTATTCCCACCGACATTACATTCATGTTCACACATTTCATTCCAGTAGTCGGTGTTCACACTTTTTCATTGTATTATCCATTTTAAATTTATTTTCTCCCTTTATTCTTGTGTGTTTGAAAAACCGTGAGAAAATCAAAAAACATAGTTCTTGCTTCCTTTTGATTTTGCTTCTTAGTTTAAATTGTTGTAGCACTAAAAGATTTCTTTGTTCTTCTTTTGCTTGTTGGGAGTTTTCCCGTGTAAATAGTTTTTCTTGTTTGTGCTTTTCTCTTTTTATTTGCTTGTTTACGAAAAAACAAAAACTCCAAAAATATTCCAGTGTGTTTCTCTGAATTTCTTTTGTTTTTATTGAGTCATACCGAGGAGAAGACCACGATGAAAATGTTGAGTGGCTCTCATATGCATTATTGTTGATCTGACAAAGAGCCCATATTACCTTGTCTTCTCCTTTTGAATAAAATGTTTGAACATTCCATCTTAGTCCACGAAACTCTTGCACTAGTATTATTTTCAAATCGTTGGTCATGCAAGTGAAAGGCAATAATGACGATATTCGATGAACTGGTCGTGGCAGAGAGGAACGGATATGAACTCGACTTGTTCTGTTTTGTAAATATGTTTAACCTAGTATCCATGATTCAGCCTATTATGATCAAACATGTTTGCAATGACATTTAGTGATTATAGTTTCTCATGACATGCATAAGTAGCTAGGAGTGGATAATGATTTATATTGGACGTCAACATTGCGTCAAAATGATTGTGATGTAGTATGATGATATGGTATCCTTTGAGTGGCTTGACTTGGCACATGTTCATGCATGTAGTTGAATCAAAACCAACATAGCCTCTATGATATTTATGTTCATGGTGTTCATATCCTACTCATGCTAGTATCCAATGTTACTTATGCATAATGCATGTTCATGACCGTTGTTGCTCTCTACCTGGTCGCTTCTCAACCTATTTGCTAGTCTTCCCCTATACTAAGTGGGAATTCTGCTTGTACATCAAAAACCTGAAACCCACGTTATTCCAGATGAGTCCACCATACCTACCTATATGCGGTATTACCCTACCGTCCTAAGTAAATTTGCATGTGCCACCTCAAAAAACTTCAAATAAATATCCTTTTTGTGTGCCTGGATTGTTAATAGAGAGACAAGAGGTAGTTGGTATCTTCCATGCTAAGAGGGTTATTCTCAGGATGGTGTTTATCCGCTCACCATTGCACGAGAAAGGGGTGGTAATAGGGATTCCCAGTCCGAAATTGCAAAAGGAACTTATCAATAATCAAACAGAAACTCCTATGGAGCAATAACCTTTACTTTATCGCTTGGGAAATGCTACTAATGTGTTTAGCATGGAAGATATTGATAACTGACGGTCGCGAAGTAAACAAGAAGGATTCATGTCTCAAAATTTCATTTACCTCTATTTAAAAAACTTGAGCTCTGGCACCTTTGAAAATCTCTGGTTCCCTCTGTGAAGGGACTATCTATTTACTTTTGTGTTGTGTCATCACCTTCTCAAATAAGCAGCAGAACCTGAGAGCACTGTTGTCATAATGATGCATTGTGTGTAGCTAATGTTGGGTGCATCATGACTGGATCTTTTCTACCATGAATTACAATGTCTAGTCACTGCTTGAACTTTGGAGGTACTCTGCATTTATGTTTTGCGATCTCAGAAAGGGCTAGCAAGATACCACTATTGTCATATTGTATCATGGTTGTTTTAACAACGTGTTGCTGTTTGAGATGTCTTATTATTGCTCGCTAGTTGATTATGTCATTGATATGAGTTAATATAATTTTTAGGAGTTATGGTCGACATGGTTAGTTATAATCTTTGCTGAAAACCCGGGTGTTGTTTAAGCTTATTTAAGGAAACAAGAGCAAAAGAGTTCGTAAAAGTTTTTCTTTTTAACTTTCAGTTTATCAACTAAATTGCTTGAGGAGAAGCAAAGGTTTAAGCTTTGGGGAGTTGATATGTCTCCGTCGTATCTACTTTTCCTAATGCTTTTCCTCTTATTTTGTACTCTAATTTGCGTGATTTGAATGAAACTAACCCGGACCGACGTTGATTTCAGCAGAACTACCATGGTGTTGTTTTTGTGCAGAAAATAAAGTTCTCGGAATGGAACGGAACTTTGCGAGAATTTTTTATACAATAAAAGAGAATTGCCGGAGCCAAGAACCACCGGAGGGGGGCACATAGGTGGGCACAACTCACCAGGGCATGCCACCCCCTCCAAGCGCGCCCAGGTGGGTTGTCCCCACCTGGTGGCCCCGCAGACCCTAAAACCGATGGTATAAAATCCTATTTTTCCAGAAAAAATCAGGGAGAAAGAATTATCATGTTTCATGAGCCAGAGCCGCCGCCATCTCCAGTTCTTCATCGGGAGGCCAGATCTGGAGTCCGTTTGGGGCTCCAAAGAGGGGGTGTCTTTGATCATCGTCATCACCAACCCTTCTCCATCGCTAATTCCATGATGCTCCCCACTAGGAGTGAGTAATTCTTTCGTAGGCTCGCTGGTTGGTGAGGAGTTGGATGAGATTCATCATGTAATTGAGTTAGTTTCGTTAGGGCCTGATCCCTAGTATCCATTATGTTCTGAGATTGATGTTGCTATGACTTTGCCATGCTTAATGCTTGCAACTTTGGGCCCCGCTCGCTGGTTGGTGAGGAGTTGGATGAGAGTTGATACGTCTCCAATGTATCTACTTTTCTGAACACTTTTGCCCTTGTTTTGGACTCTAATTTGCATGATTTGAATGAAATTAACCCGGACTGACGATGTTTTCAGCAGAACTGCCATGATGTTGTTTTATGTGTAGAAAATAAAAGGTCCCGGAATTTCCTGAAAATCCACGGAGGCACTTTTTGGAATTAATAAGAATTTCTGGGCGAAAGAAATACACCAGGGGGCCAAGGGCCTGTCCACGAGACAGGGGGGCGCCCCCCCTAGGGCGCGCCCCCTATCTCGTGGGCCCCCTGGAGCTCCACCGACCTCAACTCCAACTCCATATATTCCGTCTCGCGGAGAAAAAAATCAGAGAGAAAGTTTCATCGCGTTTTACGACACGGAGCCTTCGCCAAGCCCTAATCTCCCTCGAGAGGGTTGATCTGGAGTCCGTTCGGGGCTCCAGAGAGGGGGATTCATCGCCGTCGTCATCATCAACCATCCTCCATCACCAATTTCATGATGCTCACCACCGTGCGTGAGTAATGCCATCGTAGGCTTGTTGGACGGTGATCGGTTGGATGAGATTTACCATGTAATCAAGTTAGTTTTGTTAGGGTTTTGATCCCTAGTATCCACTATATTCTGAGATTGATGTTGCTATGACTTTGCTATGCTTAATGCTTGTCACTAGGGCCCGAGTGCCATGATTTCAGATCTGAACCTATTATGTTTTCATGAATATATGTTTGTTCTTGATCATATCTTGCAAGTCTATAGTCACCTATTATGTGTTATGATCCGACTTCCCCAAAGTGACAATAATCAGGATACTTCTCGGTGATGACCGTAGTTTGAGCAGTTCATGTATTCACTATGTGTTAATGCTTTGGTCCGGTTCTCTATTAAAAGGAGGCCTTAATATCCCTTAGTTTCTGCTAGGACTCCGCTGCCACGGGAGGGTAGGACAAAAGATGTCATACAAGTTCTTTTCCATAAGCACGTATGACTATTTACGGAATACATGCCTACATTACATTGATGAACTGGAGCTAGTTCTATGTCACCCTATGTTATAGTTATTACATGAGGAATCGCATCCGGCATAATTATCCATCACTGATCCATTGCCTACGAGCTTTTCATATATTATTCTCCGTTTATTTACTTTTCCGTTGCTGCTGTTACAAATACTACAAAAACCCAAAAACATTTATCTTTACTTTTGCTATGTTACCATTACTATCATACCACTTTTGCTACTAAACACTTTGCTGCAGATACTAAGTTATCCAGGTGTGGTTGAATTGACAACTCAACTGCTAAAACTCAAGAATATTCTTTGGCTCCCCTTGTGTCAAATCAATAAATTTGGGTTGTACTTCACCCTAGAAAGCTGTTGCGATCCCCTACACTTGTGGGTTATCAAGACTAATTTCTGGCGCCGTTGCCGGGGAGCATAGCTCTATTCTCTGAGTCACTTGGGATTTATATCTGTTGATCACTATGAAGAACTTGAAAGACGCTAAAACCAAGATCTATCCCTCAACTACGAGGGGAGGTAAGGAACTGCCATCTAGCTCTGCAGTAGATTCTCCTTCTGTTATGAGTAAGTTTGCGACACTTGAACTTGCTACTTCTATGAATTCTGATATGTCACATGTTACTGATGATGCCACTTCTGCTATGCATGATGAAACTACTTCTGTGCGTGATACCACTTTGCCATTAGGTGAATTTCTTGATGAACAACTTGCTAGAGTTAGGGGGGATGAAAATATTGAAGATGCTATTGATGATAGTGATGATGAACGTTCCCCCAATGATTATGTATTTCCTGTTGTTCCTAAGGGTTATGTTATGAATGAAGAAGCTGCTAGGGAAATCTTTGCTTGCAATGATAGATCCGATCTTAAGAAATTATTAGCTAAATGGAAGCAGCAGTCTCTTAATGCTAGAATGAAACCTGACCCTACTTTTGTTACTTCACCTATCTATGTTACTGATAAGGATTATGAATTCTCTATTGATCCTGAGATTATTACTTTAGTTGAATCTGGTCCTTTTTATGGCCTTGAATCTGAAACTGTTGTGGCACATCTTACCAAGTTGAATGATATAGCTACCCTGTTTACTAATGATGAGAAGTCTCGCTATTTATATATCCTTAAGATATTTCCGTTGTCATTAAAGGGTGATGCTAAGACTTGGTACAATTCTCTTCCTCCTGGTTGTGTGCGTAGTCCTCAGGATATGATTTATTACTTCTCTGCTAAATATTTCCCTGCTCATAAGAAACAAGCTACCTTGCGGGAAATATATTATTTTGTGCAAATCAAAGAAGAGAGTCTCCCACAAGCTTGGGGGAGGCTTCTCCAGTTACTTAATGCTTTTCCTGATCATACTCTTAAGAAAAATCAAATACTTGATATCTTTTATAATGGACTAACCGATGCTTCCAAGGACTACTTGGATAGTTGTGATGGTTGCGTTTTCAGGGAAAGAACAGTCGACGAAGCTGAAATATTATTGAATAATATGTTGACTAATGAAAATAATTGGACTCTTCCTAAGCCAAATTCCTGAGGCAATTCTTGAACCAATTGAGCCAACTCCTGAGCCTATTCCTAAACCCACTCCAAAGAAGAGAGGTGTTTTATTTCTCAATCCTAAAGATATGCAAGAGGCAAAGAAATCAATGAAAGAAATAGGTATTAAAGTTGAAGATGTTAAGAATTTACCACCTATTGAAGAAATACATGGTCTTAATTTACCACCTGTTGAGGAACCACATTGTCTTGATAACCAAACACAGGTAATAAAGGTAAATTCTCTCTATAGATATGATAAAGTTGAAATACCCTCTACTAAATTTCATAGCCCATGCTTAGATGAATTTGATGGCTTTATGGCTAGACAAGAAAGTTTTAATGCTTATGTTGGTAAAGAGTTAAAGAATAATGCTTTCGAGATAGGACGCGTAAGTGATAACATGGCTAGAGTTAAAGATGAACTTCATTGCGTTAGCAAATATGCTTCTATGCTTCCTACTCAAGATGAACAAGTACTCAAAGCTCAAAATGATTTGCTTGAGGAATTAAATAATAAAAATGACTTTGTTGTTAGAGTGGCTACTAGAACTGGTAGAATGACTCAAGAACCTTTGTATCCTGAAGGCCACCCTAAGAGAATCGAGCAAGATTCTCAGAGAAATAATTTAGAGGCACCTAGTTCTTCTAAAAAGAAGAAAAAGAAAAATGATAGAACTTTGCATGCTTCTAGTGAACCTACTGTAGACACACCTGAGAATCCCAATGATATTTCTATTTCTGATGTTGAAACTCAATCAGGTGATGAACATGAACCTAGTGATAATGTTAATGATAATGTTCATGTTGATGCTCAACCTAGCAAAAACAATGATGTAGAGATTGAACCTGCTGTTGATCTTGATAACCCACAATCAAAGAATAAACGTTATGATAAGAGAGATTTTGTTGCTAGGAAGCACGGTGAAGAAAGAGAACCATGGGTTTAGAAACCCATGCCTTTTCCTCCTAAACCATCCAAGTCAAAGGATGATGAGGATTTTGAGCGCTTTGCTGAAATGATTAGACCTATTTTCTTACGTATGCGCTTAACTGATATGCTGAAAGCAAATCCTTATGCTAAGTATATGAAGGATATTATTACAAATAAAAGAAAGATACCGGAAGCTGAAATTTCCACCATGCTTGCTAATTACACTTTTAAGGGTGGAATACCAAAGAAACTTGGAGATCCGGGGGTACCAACTATACCATGCTCCACTAAAAGAAATTACATTAGAACTGCTTTATGTGATCTTGGAGCCGGTGTTAGTGTTATGCCTCTCTCTTTACATCGTAGACTTGAATTGAATAAGTTGACACCTACTGAAATATCTTTGCAAATGGCTGATAAATCAACTGCTATACCTGTTGGTGTTTGTGAGGATGTGCCTGTTGTGGTTGCAAATGTCACTATCTTAACGGACTTTGTTATTCTTGATATTCCCGAGGACGATAGTATGTCTATTAGCCTTGGTAGACCTTTTCTTAATACTGGAGGGGCTGTTATTGATTGCAACAAAGGCAATGCCACTTTTCATGTTAATGGTAATGAGCATACGGTACACTTTCCGAGGAAACAATCTCAAGTTCATAGCATCAATTCTATTGAAAAAGTTCCAACTATTATTTTTGGAGGTTTTGAATTTCATCTCCCTACTGTTAGGAAAAAGTATGATATTCTTATTGTTCGGGATTTTCATATCTCCATTGAGGTATCTTAGTGTTATTCGAAATTTCTCCGGTTCCGTGTTATTCGGAATGGGTTTGTTAACAAGACTTGATCAACCTTGTTAGTGGATTCATTTTGATGATCACGAGATGGATGAAACTAGAAGGCACAACCTTCTGTACCCTCTTTTATACTTTCTATTATTTAGATTAAATAAAGCAAAAATAGTATTATCCGTCTGTTTTCTGATTTATCCGTGAAATAAAAAATAGTCCGAAAATAAAAGTTCTCCATATGCCCTACAAATTTAGTATGATTTTTTCTGGAATATTTGAGGATTTTAGGCACTGAAATCACTGCAGGAGGGGCAAGCACCAGGCCACGAGAGTGGAGCCCCCCCCCTATAGGGCGCGCCCCCTATCTCGTGGGCCCCTGGTGGCTCCCCTCCACTTACGCCAGCACCCACACACTTCATCTTCTACCCAAAAAAATCCCCATCCAGCTCAAGCACGAGTTCTAGCTCATTTTGCTGCGATTTTCGATCTCCTTGGTCAAAGCTTCTTTCACAAAACTACTTTGGGAGATTGTTGCTTGGTATGTGACTCCTCCATTGGTCCAATTAGTTTTTGTTCTAGTGCTTTATTCATTGCAAAATTTTGCTGCATAGGTGACCATGTTCTTGAGCTTGCATGTTAAATCTTTGAGGTCCCAAGCAATTCCAATGCATGATATATGCTCTAGGCACTTGTAGGAGTAGTTGCTATCAATCTTGTCTACTTTTATGCACTTTTATCTTGAAGTTACTAAAATTTCAGAAATTTTCAGAAAATGTTAAGGAAACTTTTGAGGGGCTCTTCTAGCCAAAGCTCTCAGGAAAAACAAGCCAAAGAGAAGGAAAATGCCAAGTATAATCTTCCTCGCTTAGCGGAAGTACGGTCGTGTGAATGGCCATGCGAGGATTTCTTGAAAGAAGCTGGAATTCATGAAGATTTTTATTCTTTGATCGAGACTGTAGGCCTCGCCGATTTCATCAACGACCGAATCGATCAGTATCTCTTACTCACAAATACTTTCGTGCAAAACTTTTATTATTATCCTAAGAAGTCACCGCCTGCAGTATCCTTTCATTTATATGATGAGTTCAAAGAAATGTCTTTAAGTGATTTTTGCGTGGTGTGTAGGATACCTTATGAGGGAGAATTAGAGGAACCCCAACACGAAGATGCGGGTGGATTTGTTAATACTATCATTGTAGAAGAGCCAAAGAAGAGCTCTGAGGCAAAAGTCTCTAGCATACACTTTCCTGTTTTACGCTACTTTGCCATATTTGCTAGTAGATGCTTGATTAGTCGTGGAAATAGTGGAATCTTGAGCGTTCCTGATAATATCATTCTTCAACATGCCTTGCTTGGAGACAATACTTTTAGTATGGGTGTCGTCGTTGCTAAACGGCTAGCCCTGAATCGTACAAAAGGCCCCATATTTGGAGGTATCTATGCTGCATGTCTTGCTAGACATTTTGAGATACCCATTAGGCACCTAGAGAAGGGGGAGATAAAATTGCCTCCTCACATTTTAGATTACAAGAGCATGGTAGCACACAAGTTTATTGTTGACAACGAAGATAGAATGCTCTTGTATAAACTTAGATTCAATAAGAAACATTTTGAGATTATTATTTTGCCTGCGCCTCTGTTGTTTGATTTGCTTGTCGAAAATTTTCTCGTCACACCGGAAGTGGTGAACAACCATCAAGCCCAAGCTTTTACTCCAGAACCTGAACCTGAGCTAGACCCTTATCATGCATCATCTGTCCAGTGGGATCCGGAGATGACTAGCCAGTATTATCCTGATTACACCTCTCATTACACCGGAGAGAGTAGCGGCGGTCCTTGGTATTAGACCAACTTAGGCCAAAAGCCTAAGCTTGGGGGAGTACGTATTTCTCACTGACTTTACATTCATGTTCACACACTAGTCGTTGGTGCTCATACTCTTTCATTGTATTATCCATGCTAGTTTAAATTCCTTTTTCTAGTTTTCTTCTTGTGTGTTTGATAAACCTTAAGAAAAACCAAAAAAATTAGTTAGTTTAATTTCCTTGCTTGTAGTAGAAATTAAAATGAAAACCCAAAAAGATTTCTAGTTCTTCTTCTTACTTGTTGGGAGCTTTCCCGTGTAAATAGTTTTATTTTCTTTTCTTTCCTTTGGAGGTCGAGAAGACCATATTGAAAATGCTTAGTGGCTCTCATATGCATGATTGTTTATTTAATTTAGAGCCCATATTATCTTGTCTTCTCTCTTTAGTTGAATGCTTGTTGATTCCAGCTTAGTCCAATGCACGTGCACTCTTATTATTATACACATCGTTCGGTCGTGCAAGTGAAAGGCAATAATGATGATATATGATGGACTTATTGGGATGAGAAAAGCTGGTATGAACTCAACCTCTATTGTTTTTGTAAATATGATGAGTTCATCGTTTCTGAGTCAGCTATTATGAAGTAAACATATTTGCAATAACATTTAGAGATTATAGTTGCTTGTGCCATGCTTGATTAGATATGAGTTATAATGGTTTACCTTGCGGGCCAACATGCTATTAGAATGATTATGATGTGGTATGATGGGATGGTATCCACCTTTAAATGAATTGAGTGACTCGACCTGGCACATGTTCACGCATGTAGTTGAAAACAAATCAACATAGCCTTCACGATATTTATGTTCATGGTGGATTATATCCTACTCATGCTTGTATTCGGTGTAAATTAATTTTAATGCATGTTTATGACTGTTGTCGCTCTCTCAGTTGGTCGCTTCCCAGTCTTTTGCTAGCCTTCACTTGTACTAAGCGGGAATACTGTTTGTGCATCCAAACTCCTTAAACCCCAAAGTTGTTCCATATGAGTCCACTATACCTTCCTATATGCGGTATCTACCTGCCGTTCCAAGTAAATTTGTATGTGCCAAACTCCAAACCTTCAAATGAAATTCTGTTTTTTATGCTCGAGCAGCTCATGTTACAACTAGGGTTGCATATATCTTCCATGCTAGGTGGGTTATTCTCACGAGGAGTGGACTCCGCTCCTCATTCACGAGAAAGGGCCGGTAACTGGGATGCCCAGTCCCATGATCCAAAAAGATCAAAGCAAATCAAAATAATTGAACAAAACTCCCCCAGGGCTGTTGTTAGTTGGAGGCACTCGTTGTTTCGAGCAAGCCATGGATTGATGCCTGTTGGTGGTTGGGGGAGTATAAACCTTTACCATTCTATTTGGGAACTACCTATAATGCATGTAGTATGGAAGATACAACCATCTCATAGATGTTGCGTTGACAGTGAAAGTATGCCGCTCAAAATGTTATTCAACCTCTATTTAAAAATCGAGCTCTAGCACCTCTACAAATCCCTGCTTCCCTCTGCGAAGGGCCTATCTATTTACTTTTATGTTGAGTCATCACCCTTCTTATTAAGAGCACCCGCTGGAGAGCACACTGTCATTTGCATTCATTATTATTGGTTTATATTGCGTATGACTTGACTAGATCTCTTTTACCATGAATCACAATGTTTAGTCAGTCCTTGATCTTTAAAGGTGCTCTGCATTTATGTTTTGCGGTCTCAGAAAGGGCTAGCGAGATACCATTTTGTTATATTATGTTATAATTATTTTGAGAAAGTGTTGTCATCCGAGTTTTATTATTATGGCTCGCTAGCTGATTATGCTATTGATATGAGTGATTGTGAGAGCTAAGTGTTATTGTGAGTATGGTTAGTTCATAATATTTGCTGAAACTTGAATACTGGCTTTTCATGTTTACAACAACAAGAGCAAACAGAGTTTGTAAAAGTCTTTCTTTATCACTTTTAGTTCATCAACTGGATTTCTTGAGGACAAGCAAAGGTTTAAGCTTGGGGGAGTTGATACGTCTCCAACGTATCTACTTTTCCAAACACTTTTGCCCTTGTTTTGGACTCTAATTTGCATGATTTGAATGAAAATAACCCGGACTGACGTTGTTTTCAACAAAACTGCCATGATGTTGTTTTATGTGTAGAAAAGAAAAGTTCTCGGAATGTCTTGAAAATCCACGGAGGCACTTTTTGGAATTAATAAGAATTTCTGGGCGAAAGAAATACACCAGGGGGCCTAGGGCACTACAAGAAATATGTCAACTTGTGACCACCACTATTGGTCACTGAAAGGTCACAAATTTCCATTTGCGACCTTTTTGTGACCAAAAACAGAAGGTCAAAAGCTGGCCATCATAAACTGACTATAGCGACCTTTCTTCTGGAATGGTCGAAGACGTTTACGACCAAAATATTCCTACTGTGGCGTTTTGGTCACTAGCAACCTCCCCAGGCCACGTAGGCATCCAGCGTGGCAAGCTGATGTGGCACAAGATTCAACCTGGTCCGATTTGGTGTTCTACATGGGCCGAGCCCATTAATTCGGCCTTTTTAGTTATCATTTTTTTGTCATTCCGGTCTGCTACATGGGCCTGGCCTAATATTTCAGCCTTTTTTGTTTTTGGGTCAAGGCCTTTCTGGCTCAACGGTTTGTATTTTTTTAGTAGATGGGTCTAGTACTCAACTGGGTCCCGATTGTCATGTTCTAATATATGGGTCCATGTTTTCTATTCATCGGTAAATAAATAACCAATATTCAAATCAAAACAACCAGAAAGCACAGATAATACTTCAAATATCAGCCAAAATAAGTCTGTTACATCATATAACTTAGATATAATGGTAATCACAGCCACAAGCTCTACAAGTCTCTACAAGTGTAATCGCAACCACAAGCTCTACAAGTGCCCTTTGACAACTTCAAGTAGCCCTTCGGTTTCTATCAGTCCCGATTTGAGGAACACACCAGGCTTCAGGGTCTTCTCCATAGTGTCGACCAAAGATCTCACCCTTCATCGGCATCAGAGTGATGCACCTGAACATGGCAGGGAAAAGGATTACCTGCCAAAAGCCAAATTTATGCAAGATATCAGCCTTTCAATGGTGCAGAATATCAGAGAACCATGCTTCACCATTACAGGGCATGGAAACGTAAAATGCAATTTTTTCACAAAAGGCGTACAATCGCAAATTTACTATCCACAAAATTAAATTGGAAAAAACAAGTGAAACAGTGAAGTGCATGTCGGCCTTAGTGTTTCTATTTCCTACAAATGACTGAGACCATGGTGTTTCAACCTTTTGCAGAACACTATTCTATAACAATATATATTGAGCATGCTACAGCAGAAGCTTGAATTTATGGTTTCTATACTTCTACATTATACATCCTCAGTAATATAGACCTTTTTGCTACATACTGTACACGGCAATAGGAGAAAAATTCTAATAAATTCATTACACGCTTGCCAATAAAAATGACAAGTTAACTACACACCAGGGAACATAAACTTGAGAGGTTGAGATCAAGGCCTATCAACTACATCATATATATGCATTAAAAAAGAAGGCCATATGGACGACCAATGCATCATAATTATCAGTTTTAAACACTACAGGACCAGAAAGTAGGTGCTACTTCAAGTTTTAGAACTCAACCATTCATCAGTAATAGTAGCAATTTAATCTTACTAAAGATAGGCACTGCAGCCAGAACTTAGACGCAAAGATCCTGGAATTTTATGCACAACACCAGCAGATTAGCTATATGAACACAATACTAGAATTTTATGCATCATGAATGAAGAAATCAAAATAGGATGCTTCGCTTTACTTGTGTGCGGAGGATAAGCAAAAGTAGCAGAACATGCTTTTCCTATTTGCTTTGCTTTCCTATTAGCATCTCCGGTCAATCAAACAGGATGCAGCAAGTGATTACATTAACCCCGATTCAAATATTTGAAGTACTGGACAATCATTTCATGCAGCCATTCATAAACATACTACTACAAGGGAATTACAACTTTTATTTTAAGCATAATGTTTAAGTACGTAAACTTTCCTCAAGAGTCCCTACACACTACTACTCAACTACTATACGTGCGTAGTACTCTGTCCGTAAGCAGTAGAGGAGATTGAAATGTAAGGACCATGTGTGAGTGTGTGTGTAGAAAACACACACAATAAACACTGAACATCACTAGTCACCCTACACACAGCAAGCTTCAGATGTTTAGAACAGATCAACATGTTGAGCAGTTAGGGAATCACGAGAAGGAAGTAGGAGGGTGGATCACGATGGTCTCACCTTGTTGCCGTCGTCCTCATCCAACCCCGACGACCAAGTACACATCCAAGCCAGTTCACGAATCCATGGGTGCTTGCTTGCCTACCGGCACCAGCATTGTGCCCCTGGATGCCACAAAACAACTTGACTTGTAAGCATAGATAGAGAAGAACAAAAGCGAGACAACACACTAATGCTATAGTGCCTCCGAGTAAAATCTTAATATAGCCAGCAACACTTAAAAGAAATAATATCTATAGAAGATTCCATACAAAGTAGAACAGTTGTACTTGGCAATGCACACATAGCTACTGGTAACTGGTTATTTTGGTTCATTGTCATCAAATTAAAAAAGAACCAAAGGAACATACAAAGAGTACAAGAACAAACAAAGCTCATTGTCTGATTTCATTTTAGCTAACAGAATGTTGTGACAGCAAATGTGAAATGCTTGATGATGTACATGAATTCACATTTAGAAGGAAATAACTGAAACTACTCATCATTCATGAACATACATATGTAATCTTAATCTATGAAATTACTGCAGAAAGAACTACTGTAATGGACCATTCATCAACATACATCTATAATCTTAATCTTTTGATATTGTGTTGGAAAGAAAGAACTACTGCAGATTCATAGTACAACGAAGGAACTGCTGTTGAACTGAAAATACTGCAGAACCAACACCAAACAGCTATTGCAGACAACACTGACAAAGAAGGAGACCGGGGTTGCACTCGCAATGCGCTAGCGTGTAGACCAGGGTTCAGTAATAGGAAACAACTGAATATGACATAAGGGTAACATGGCATTCAGCTACCCCAAACCATCTAGATCCCAAAATCCGGGGCATTTCCCACTCCCAAATCGCTGCATCCTCCAACTTAAAAGGATGCAAACACTTGACAGTAACTCCATCCTAGCTATGTAATTCAAGTTCAACAACAGAAAACAAAACCGCTGGATATGACAGTAGGATGCAACAAAATTAACATGACACGGCACGGGGATGAAATAAACAAGTTCTAACTGAGATGCACAAAACAGTCTACTGCCTCAACCCATCTGAACCCCGAATCCTAGTACCAGCAATTCAATCGAGTAGAGAGGAGGAGAGGACGAGCTCACCTACAGCCAGAATAAGATCCATGGCTGATACATCCCGACAAGCAGCCATGGTCGAGCACTCCCTCCCCAGGCGCCATCCATCCTTGTTGTCCAGTCTATCTACAATCCATCCTTCCTCCTGCATACCTACAATCGAAGAACAGAGCAGAGTTAGAGAGAGAGAGAGGGAGAGAAAGAGGAGGGGATGGAGTCACTGGAGGAGAGCTCGAGTACCCCATGGCCACTGGGCGGAATAGCACCATCCAGGGGCTAAGCCACGTGTGAGGGCGCGGCAGATGTCGGGGAGGAGCTGCCAAAGTCGCCGGAGCCGTCCTGACGATGGATCTGGAAGGGAGGCGGTGCAGATGTGTCTGATTTGATCTGGGCGGGGCGGGGCACACCGGCGTTAGCCAGGTCCAGCCGCGAGAATGCCTCTGCCAGGCACACCGGCGTCAGATCCGCCCACTCCCTCTGCTCCTCCTCCTCCCCCGGCGCCACCTCGCCGGCCTCGCGTCCGGTCTCCATCTCGCCTCCGCTCGCTTTTCTCTTCGGGTTGGTGAGCTGGTTGGTTCGGTTGGCTGGTGAGGGAAGGGGAGGGGCGAGAGGAGGGGGGCGTGGGGGAGACCATGAACGACGGCGAGCTCCGCCGGAGGGAGGTGGCGGTGGCGGCGATGGATGTGGAAGGGAGGCGGGGATGGATTGGGTTGCAGGGCTCGCGGTGAGGTGAGACGAGGGAGAGATGGTGAGGGGAGGGAGGGATGAGGTCGGCAGTGGTGGGTGAGGAGGACGGCGAGGTCGGCGGTGGATCGGGAGGCGGCGGAGTGAGATTGGATCGGGAGGTGGCTGCGGCGGCGAGCTGATGGGGGAGAAGGGTGCGATGGGGGAAGGGGTGTGATGTGAGCTAGGGTTTGTGCTGCGGTGGGGTGGATGGACGGATGGATGGACGGATGGATGTGGGATGGTGAGATGGATGGATGGATGGATGAGTGCCATGTTATCGATCCGTGGGAATGGTTCTGACTGGTTCGGAAAATCAGCGATTTAAAAGAGTTTCCAAGTACAAAAACTAGAGGGATTTTGTGAAGTAGCTATCAAAAATATTTTGCAAAAGGGTACCACACAAATTTTCACTAGAGTTAGACCACATTTTATGGATAAGGACCAATTTGTACGCATTTCTCATCTTTCTAGTTATTTTTAATCATTTTTCGAGTGCCCCAAATGATGTTTTTTTGTGAAGAACCTACCAAATAATTATTGCAAAATTGCACCAAATCATTTTTCTAAAATACTAGGTCATATTTAACGCATAATTGACCAAATGGTTGGGTGTAAAAAGTTTTGATCCACATCTGGTGAAAAAGACAAATTTCCGCCGATTCAGCTGGAAGAGGGTCAAATTTGAACTGCAGCTGCCTCATAGTTTGCTATTTATTTTTTCCGAAAATCATTTCTAGTTACATAAGTATCTATTTAATTAGAGAAACACCAAAAAATTCCAAGATTCAACCACTAGCTAGGAACGGTCATTCCCGCCGTTTTGAACACATTTTGGAACGGGCATAAAAAATTCAAAAAAATCAAAAAATTGGGAAACCTTCGCATTGTGTCATCATATGTGGCCAAGTTTCCAGGAAAAATAACAAACTTGTAATACGGCAATTATTTTAAAAAAGTATTCTCAGAAACGAGCTATCATGTGTGGAGATCAATGGCTTTCTAGCCAAAGGATCAATCTTATGGCCACATTCATGGCATAGTTTGTTCAAATGATATCACATTGTGCACAAGGGTGCATCTTGGAATTCCAAACAATGTTGCCAAAGGGAGTTTTCATTTGCTTTGCACAGAAAATTCATTTTCCATTTTTCGAGTGCCCGAAATGAGGTTTTTTTGTGAAGGACCTACCATATATTCGTTGCAAAATTGTACCAAATCATTTTTATAAAATATTAGGACATATTTAATGCACAATTGACAAAATGGTTGGGTGTCAAAAGTTTTGATCCACCTCTGGTGAAAAAGACAAATTCCCGCCGATTCAGCTGGAAGCGGGTCAAATTTGAACTGCAGCTGCCTCATAGTTTGCTATTTATTTTTTCCAAAAATCATTTCTAGTTACATAAGTACCTATTTAATCATAAATACATTGTTTGGTGGTGATACGTCGAGGTTTGGGCGGTGGCCGAGGGCCCCAACTCTAGAGCGCGTAAACTTGCATGCCCGTCGCGTGGTCACCGCGTGACCGTGGCGTCGCCTTTTGTTCTGGGCAGCCTAGGCATGTCTAGTGGGTTGAGCACTCCCCAGGTAGGTGCTAGGAACAAAATTACAACATAAGATTCTCACGAGGAGACCGATCGATGCTCAAACATGAATTAGCGGCCAAGTGTTTGATTAGCGGTACGGGAAATGTACATGGCTAATGGGCGTGAGTTTTGGCTGAGGATGATCAGTTACTAAGAAGACCGTCTTCACAAATTTCCAGCTCAAAAGGAGGAGCCTAGGTGGTACTTGCTTTGCAAACCACCACACTGGACATAAATACGAATGTTGAAGCTCGGCTCAAAATAATGAATGGATTGAGCTGGCATTTGGTGGAGGATGGTTATTTGGGCATAGGAAAGCACTGTAGAAAATGGATAGCATTTGGACATGCCAAAATGGTACTTCCTTCACAAAGTGCTGCTTTGAATAGAATAGGAAAATGAATATTTTTGAATTATTTTTGAACTAGGCAAGGAATGTTTTTGACATATTTGATGAAGATATGATCCAAAACATTTATGAGAATTTTTTGGGAATTTTGGAAAAACAGAAATATAGGTTGCTTCACAACCTAGGGCAAAAACTGCCACATGGGCATGACACATAGGCAAAACTGATGAGATGGTGCCTAGTCATCACAACCCACCACAATCTACAAGGCTATGACCATCTATATTGGTCATTAACAACTAGAAATAAGGCAGCGGACTAGCACTATTTGCTTTGTGACCATTTCGTGTAAGGAAATTACGACCTTTCTGACCAAAATGGTCACAATGGTTTAGGGTTTGGAGCCCCCCGAACAGCTTTTGACCAATTGGTCTGAAATGGTCATAAATCTATGACCAATTCTTCCAGGGTCACTGACAAAAGGTCATAAGTTGACATATTTCTTGTAGTGGGGCCTGTCAACGAGACAGGGGGCGCCCCCCCTAGGGCGCGCTCCCTATCTTGTGGGCCCCCTAGAGCTCCACCGACCTCAACTCCAACTCCATATATTCCGTCTCACGGAGAAAAAAATCAGAGATAAAGTTTCATCGCATTTTACGACACGGAGCCACCGCCAAGCCCTAATCTCTCTCGGGAGGGCTGATCTGGAGTCCGTTCGGGGCTCCAGAGAGGGGGATTCGTCGCTGTCGTCATCATCAACCATCCTCCATCACAAATTTCATTATGCTCACCGCCGTGCGTGAGTAATTCCATCGTAGGCTTGCTGGAAGGTGATGGGTTGGATGAGATTTACCATGTAGTCAAGTTAGTTTTGTTAGGGTTTGATCCCTAGTATCCACTATGTTCTGAGATTGATGTTGCTATGACTTTTCTGTGCTTAATGCTTGTCATTAGGGTCCGAGTGCCATGATTTCAGATTTGAACCTATTATGTTTTCATGAATATATGTGTGTTCTTGATCCTATCTTGCCAGTATATAGTCACCTATTATGTGTTATGATCCGACAACCCCGAAGTGACAATAATCGGGATACTTCTCGGTGATGACCGTAGTTTGAGGAGTTCATGTATTCACTATGTGTTAATGCTTTGCTCCGGTTCTCTATTAAAAGGAGGCCTTAATAACCCTTAGTTTCCGCTAGGACCACGCTGCCATGGGAGGGTAGGACAAAAGATGTCATACAAGTTCTTTTCCATAAGCACGTATGACTATTTACGGAATACATGCCTACATTACATTGATGAACTGGAGCTAGTTCTATGTCACCCTATGTTATAGCTATTACATGAGGAATCGCATCCGGCATAATTATCCATCACTGATCCATTGCCTACGAGCTTTTCATATATTGTTCTCTGTTTATTTACTTTTCCGTTGCTACTGTTACAAATACTACAAAAACCCAAAAACATTTATCTTTACTTTTGCTATGTTACCATTACTATCATACCACTTTTGATACTAAACACTTTGCAGTAGATACTAAGTTATCCAGGTGTGGTTGAATTGACAACTCAACTGCTAATACTCAAGAATATTCTTTGGCTCCCCTTGTGTCGAATCAATAAATTTGGGTTGTAGTTCACCCTCGAAAGCTGTTGCGATCACCTACACTTGTGGGTTATCAAGAGTCATCATGTCATTGAGTTAGTTTTGTTAGGGCCTGATCCCTAGTATCCATTATGTTCTGAGATTGATGTTGCTATGACTTTGCCATGCTTAATGCTTGTCACTTTGGGCCCGGGTGCCATGATTTGAGATCTAAATCATTTATGTTATCACCATTATATCTATCTTCTAGATCTGATCTTGCAAGTTATAGTCACCTACTACGTGTTATTATTCGGCAACCCCGGAGTGACAATAGTCTAGACCACTTGAGGGAGTCCTGGATAAGGGGGTATCCGGATGGCCGGACTATATTCATTGTCTGGACTATAGAAGCGTCAAGATACAAGACTCAAGACTTTGTCTCGTGCCCGGATGGGACTCTCCTTTGCGTGGAAGACAAGCTGGGCGATTCGGATATTATGTTTCCTTCGTTTTAACTGACTCCATGTAAACCCTAGCTCTCTGGTGTCTATATAAACCGGAGAGCATGGTCCTTAGAAGGTCGATCACAATTACAATCATACCATGATAGGCTAGCTCTTAGGGTTTAGCCTCTACGATCTCGTGGTAGATCTACTCTTGTACTACCCATATCTTCAATATTAATCAAGCAGGAAGTAGGGTTTTACCTCCATCGAGAGGGCCCGAACCAGGGTAAACATTGTGTCCCTTGCTTCCTGTTACCATCAGCCTAAGACGCACAGATCGGGACCCCCTACCAGAGATCCGCTGGTTTTGACACCGACACTGGTGCTTTCATTGAGAGAGGGGAATCATTCACCTTTGCTCTCCTCGAGCTGCCTCCTCGCGAGGTCGAGCTCTCCCTGTGCCCGCTCCAAGTCCTGCGTTAGGCCGGCGATTTCGGCCGTATGAGCAGCAGCGGCCACGAGCACAACCTGTTTATTCATATTCAAACTTATTGTTAGACTCCTGCGGATTATAATTGACCCTCCGTTTGGTTCTTCTTTCCGAACACCAAATTGAGTATCAGGGGCTACTACCTATCGGGTGGTAACTTCACATATTTTTACTGCTTATCTCAAAGCCTGTTAGGAGGCTGTGCAAGCTTCGGTTAGTCCGCTCTTGGTGGACGAAACCTTTTGAATCACCACACTCATGAGAGTACGGTGCTCTTCATCTAGGGAAGCACCACGGAGCGCTTCCAGCAGACAATCCCGCGCCCGGGGCCAACAGAAGTCCTTGATACAGACGGCCCTCCCTCCATAACGAGGGGCTGCCTGCCTAAGTCCGGAACCACTGAAGGCTCCGGAACAGTGTTCGGCTGAGAGCCCGGCTTGCCGTGGCTCTCATTGACACGATTCGCGGGGACCTTGAACCACGCGAGTCTGACGCCTGGGACGCTATCAGGACCCCGACTCAATGCCACATCGATCTAGCATGTAACACCTCATATCACTTTGCGGCCTCACGCATGGTATTCCCACGGGTGTCGCCTTACCTTTGCCCGGGACCGTTTGCGCCTTTTGGCACAAGTATATGACAGTGTCGCTAGCATCCATATGATAAGGAGCCCGGGCTGACATGGCTAGTCGTAAACCCAAAGTGGCACAAACTTACAGGGACAGGCATCCATGACCCAACATCGAACGTGTCGGTCATCAGCGAGTGAATCCAGGCTGTAGCACTGGGCTAGCAGGACTCCGGTGAACCAGGCTGTAGCGGGCTAACAGGACTCTGGTATTCATCGCGTGACATTTCCCCGAAGGGACAGACACAGGAACGAAGAAGGACACATGCCGGCCAGCCTAAGTGTTCCGGAGCAGTAGCAAGCTACCATGGCTCGGTGGAAACACTAGGAGACATTTCCCGGTAAGAGAGGCTACTGAAGATAAACGACTAGATAGTCAGATCCCACACATACCAAGCATTTCAATAACATACACACAATATGCTTGATATGTGCAAACACAACATGGCATCACAACATGACTCTATGACTCAAGTAATTATTCAATAGGCTCCGAGGAGCGAGATATTACAAACATGGGTCTCATGACCCAACAATCAGAGCATACAAGTCAAAGCACAAGCGGAAGCTATCATGTCTGAGTACAGACATCTATAAATGAAAAAGGCTGAGAAGCCTGACTATCTACCAGATCCTGCCGAGGGCACAAGATCGTAGCTGAGGTAACAAGCTAAACGTCGAAGTCCACGTGGAACTACTAGTGAGACTGAAGTCTCTCTGCAAAAACATAAAATAGGCAAACGTGAGTACAAATGTACCCAGCAAGACTTACATCAGAACTATCTACATATGCATCATTATCAACAAAGGGGATGGAGGGGTTTAACTGCAGCAAGCCAGCTTTGACTCAGTGGCTATCCTGAACTACGACTGCGAGTAACTTTTTGAGGTGGCGCACACGAGTCCACATATTCACCATATCAATACACCACTATGGATCCGCTCCCGTCTCCCTACGAGAACGCCATCCATAGCACTCACGCTTAACTTGCGTATTTTAGAGTATCCACTTTCACTTGTCTATGAACTGATATAAGCAACCCAGAAGTCCTTTTCCGTGGACACGGCTATTCGAATAGATGATGTTAACCCTGCAGGGGTGTACTTCTTCATACATGTTTCCACCACTTAGCGTCTGCACACGACATGTGCTCGGCAGACTTCAAGCGAAAGTCGACGTGGGTGTAGACCACGACCTACCTAAACACTTAAGCCTCTAGTCCAGGTTTATCGCCTATTCAGGTTCCATCCGCAGGGAGTCCGGCCGAGGTTTCCCATACGGCCCCGAACAATGTGAACAGGGTTCCCGAGATACCTAACGGGTATTCGGTACACCCCGCCACGTACCTACCGCATCACAGCCCACCCCTACGGTCAGCGCTGTCCACGGCCTCCAGTAGGCTACAAACACCAGAAACTACTTGCAACTCCTGGACAGAGGACTAGGGTGAATAAGAAGTCGAGCGGGGTCATATTTCAGGGCCCAATGTATGGTAGTAGCTGAATCATGGATCACAAACACAGAACTCAGTTCCTGAGGACGGCTACAATGAGACAACCCACCATGTACTCCTACATGGCCTCTCACCGCTACCTTTTACCAAATCGTGTTCACACACTTAGCTCACACACAGTAGGACATGTTCACTCGCCTCTGATTCATCCCCGATGAATCAGACCTGACTCAACTCTAAGCAGTAGCAGGCATGACAAGCAAGCATGAATGAGTAGGCACAACAGGGCTCAAACAACTCCTACTCATGCTAGTGGGTTTCATCTATTTACTGTGGCAATGACAGGTCATGCAAAGGATAAGCGGGTTCAGCTACCGCAGCAAGTAACAGATGAATCGGTGTTGTCCTAATGCAGTAAAAGAGAGCAGAAGCGAGAGAGTGGGATTGTATCGGAATGAACAAGGGGGTTTTGCTTGCCTGGCACTTCTGAAGATAACATTGAGTCTTCATCAGTGTCAACGATCACATCCTCGGTATCACGTCTATCGAGAGGGGACAAATACCGGCAACACAGAAGGAAACACAATCAATGCAATGCACAATATGATGCATGATCATGACATAGCAAAATGAATGTTTTTTGGGCTAATGCATCTAGCAACAAGTTAAATGAAGTTGGTTTGAATACAAGATTCAAATTCAAACTCCATATGTGATTATTTAAATGCCATTTAATTGATTTGTGCTAAACAGCAGCTATAAGTTGTTCTAACATGCATGAAAATGGTACATATGGATTCCTTGAATTTTTCTGATAATTTTTCATATATAATTTATTAAATTTGGAGTTACGGTTAATTTTCTATGAATTTTGGAAGTTTTAGGCATTTTTTGGAATTTCAGAATTAAATTAAATCCAGAAAATACTTATTGCGTCAGCCCCACGTCACTGTGACGTCAGCAGGGTCAACTGGGCGCCTCCAGGTCAAACCTGACCTGTGGGACCCATATGTCAGTGTCACAGGAGTTAATCCCGGTCAAACCCAGCGCTGACTGGGGTTTGACCAGGGGTGGGGCCTACTGTCAGTGGGTCAGTGGCTTAACTAAAAGTAGTTATTAACTTAACCAAAGTTAGCAGGGGCCGGGCCCACCTGTCATGGACCTAGGGGAGGTCAAACCCCTGGTCAGCCGAGGCTAACACGCCGGTGGCTCGTCGCCGGTGAAGCCCGAGACGGCGGAGGGGGTCGGAATTCCTCCTCCGGCGACCAAATGGCCGGCGGAGGGCAGCTACGCGTAGCTGGGAGTCGCCCGCATCCATTTGTGCAAACGGCAGGGGCTGAGGTGGCTCGAGCTCACCGGAACGGGGTCCGCGGCGGCGACCGGAGTTCGGGCCAGCACGGGCACGGGGCTACGCTTAGCGAGCGAGCGAGCTGAGAGGCTGGGCGGGCTCCTGGGAGATCCACGAGCTCGAAGTCGTGCTCGGACGCGAGTTCGGTGACCTGCAACGACGGCGGCGACATCGCCGGCGGAGCCGAGCTCGCGGCTCCGGTGGAATCGAGGCTACAGGGCGCAATCGAAGGGGAAAAGAGGGAGGGGAGGCGTGGGAGCTCACAGCGGTGCCGTAGGGGTGGTTAGCCGGCTCGGGGACGCGACGATGGTGGTGAATTGACGATGAAGATCCTCGGCGGCCGGCGATGGAAACGGCGATGGTGGCGGCGTTGCAGCACGTCCGGGAGGTCCGTAGCTCAACGAGGAGGTGGAGGGGGTTGTGGCGGAGCTCGCAAGCACAGCGAGGGGTCGAGGGGGAGACGGTGGCTGCGGTGGTGCTCGTCGGTGGCGGCGGCTCCGCTCGGGTCCGAGAGGGAGAGAGAAACAGAGGAGGGGGAGAGCTCGGGAGGGAGTGAGGGGCAGTCGGGGAGGCGCGTGGCGTCGTCCGGGCGTCGCTGGGGAGGCCAGGGAGGAAGCAGGAGGTGGCTAGGGGGGGAAGCAGGAGGTGGCCGAGGCAGCGTCGGCGAGCGCCACGCCTCGCCTCTGCTCGTCCTCCTGGCAGAGGAGGAAGAGGACAAAGGAGGAGGAGGTGGGCTGGGCCGGCCACTTGGGCCGCCAGGTAAGCCCAGGTGAGATTCCTTCTCTCTCTCTGCTTTCTGTTTTATATTTCTGTTTTCTATTTTGTTCTGTTTTGTTTTAGTTTAGTAAAATACTAAACCATTTTAATAAATTCTGTAGTTTATTATGTGGTTTGCTAAAATATATACAAAGCCACTCACAAACTTCCAGAATTATTTGGAGTCATATTTAATATATATTAAATATAAATCCAAAGAAAATAGTTATTGGATTAATTCAAATGGCCAAAATAAATATCTCTGTGACTCCAAAAATATTGGTTTAAATTTTACCTCTCACCAATATTTCCATCGAATAACAGGAACATTTTCTTGGACTCATTTGAGAAGATTTAATTGTTGGTTGTTTTTAGAGGTTTCTGAGGCTTTGAAAATTCCTCAATTCAATTTCATTTGAATTTAAAGATGATGCTCACATGAGGCTAACCTAGAGCAATGCCTGAAGCTAGGGATGTGACAATTAAATATGACTCCAAATAAT